>NC_034188.2:84690407-84713097 GCF_002021735.2 Oncorhynchus kisutch | reverse complement strand
ATGGTTAAGGGTAGGCATTCTGAATGGTTAAGGTAAGGCATTAACTCTGAATGGGTAAGGTAAGGCATTAACTCTGAATGGTTAAGGGTAGGCATTCTGAATAGTTAAGGTTAGGCATGAACTCTGAATGGGTAAGGTAAGGCATTAACTCTGAATGGGTAAGGTAAGGCATTAACTCTGAATGGTTAAGGGTAGGCATTCTGAATAGTTAAGGTTAGGCATGAACTCTGAATGGGTAAGGTAAGGCATTAACTCTGATGGGTAAGGTAAGGCATTAACTCTGAATGGTTTAAGGGTAGGCATTCTGAATAGTTTAAGTGTAAGGCATTTAACTCTGAATGGGTAAGGTTAGGCATGAACTCTGAATAGTTAAGGTTAGGCATGAACTCTGAATGGTTTAAGGGTTAAGGTTTGCTATAGGCTAAGGACAAAAATATCAAAAACAACTTCCCTGTCGCTGGATTCGAACATGCAAACTTTTGAACCACAGCCATCTGCTGTCCCTGTCCACAACGCCCGAGCAAAACTGAAACCATCTTGGAGGTAACAGCGCACGTTGTTGCCGCTTAGTGGACGATTTCCACGTCATCTCCCGAAGTCGTCAGACATGGATGGACGTCAGACATGGATGGACGTCGAAGAATGACTTGTGTCGCGGGTGACCTGTCTGGTGTGAGAGAGGGCATGTGTGTGACTGTGAACATGGGAGAGGGAGTTAATCATTCCTTCTGCATGTGTGTCTGTGTTTACCATCTTAACATGTTTCTATGTCCGATACAGTATGTGAAGGATTTGAGTGTGACTGTCAGTCAGTCAGTGTGATTTAGAAAATGTTTTTATTTATTTATTTAACCAGGCAAGTCAGTTAAGAACAAATTCTTATTTTCAATGACGGCCTAGGAACAGTGGGTTAACTGCCTGTTCATGGGCAGAACGACAGATTTGTACCATGTCAGCTCGGGGGTTTGAACTTGCAACCTTCTGGTTACTAGTCCAACGCTCTAACCACTAGGCTACCCTGCCGATGCTAGTTCATTACTTTAATCTCCACCCGGCACAGCCAGAAGCGGACTGGCCACCCCTCAGAGCCTGGTTCCTCTCTACCCGGCACAGCCAGAAGAGGACTGGGCCACCCCTCAGAGCCTGGTTTTTACAGGTTGGGCTGTAAAAGTGTTCACTCAGTCCCATTCCTCACCTCCACTCCTCCAGTAGGGCTGGGCGACATATCAAATAAATGTTATTGTTTTAGTTATAACAATTGTGACTCGAGGGGGAGTGGTTTACACCAGGAAAGGTGACGTCTTTTTATTGTCACTTAGATATTACTGCACGGTCGGAACTAGAAGCACAAGCATTTCACTACACTTGCATTAACATCTGCTAACCATGTGTATGTGACCAATAAAATTTGATTTGACTTCTGTCGTCTCCCCAGCGTCAAGGTTCGTTTCCCTTTAATTGTCTCAAAGTCATGTTCTCAGCCGGTGACGAGCATTGTGATTCTACAAGTAGAAATGGCCAGTTTGTCGGTACACAGCAGGGGTGTCTTTGTTCCTCGTACTGTGACAGTGACCCATCAGCAGTCAGATATCTCTGTCTGTGTGATATAATAGAGGAACACTTAAAGGGATACTGCTAAGAATGCTAGTTCATTACTTTCATCTCCACCCGGCACAGCCAGAAGAGGACTGGCCACCCCTCAGAGCCTGGTTCCTCCCTACCCGGCACAGCCAGAAGAGGACTGGCCACCCCTCAGAGCCTGGTTCCTCTCTACCTGGCACAGCCAGAAGAGGACTGGCCACCCCTCAGAGCCTGGTTCCTCTCTACCTGGCACAGCCAGAAGAGGACTGGCCACCCCTCAGAGCCTGGTTCCTCTCTAGATTTCTTCCTAGGTTCCTGCCTTTCTAGGGAGTTTTTCCTAGCCACCGTCTTCTACACCTGCATTGCTTGCTCTTTAGGGTTTAGGCTGGGTTTCTGTACAGCACTTTGTGACATCGGCTGATGTAAAAAGGGGGCCTTATTAAATACATTTAATTGATTGATTGACTTTGTCATTGTGCTAACGCAAGTTAGCATTTGCCCGCAAAACTACCACTTAACTTCCTTCATATGGACACAAAGACATACAAATGGTTTCCTCGAGTTCATCTGACTCTGGGGAAGTAGATAAAGGGCCTCTTTGCCAACATCCCAAATATCCTTTCTAATGATACCTCCCCGTTTTTATGTCACGACTCTCGAAATGTAGAGCAGAGACCATTCTAAAATGGGAGTATCAAGAAATACGATTGTGGAAAATGTAACGGTCAGTTTCTGTCATGCGCAGCATGGTAGGTACCACATACCCGCTAGCAGCATGGTAGGTACCACAAACCGCTAGCAGCATGGTAGGTACCACAAACTGCTAGTAGCATGGTAGGTACCACAAACCGCTAGCAGCATGGTAGGTACCACAAACCGCTAGCAGCATGGTAGGTACCACAAACCGCTAGCAGCATGGTAGGTACCACAAACCGCTAGCAGCATGGTAGGTACCACAAACCGCTAGCAGCATGGTAGGTACCACAAACCGCTAGCAGCATGGTAGGTACCACAAACCGCTAGCAGCATGGTAGGTACCACAAACCGCTAGCAGCATGGTAGGTACCACAAACCGCTAGCAGCATGGTAGGTACCACAAACCGCTAGCAGCATGGTAGGTACCACAAACCGCTAGCAGCATGGTAGGTACCACAAACTGCTAGTAGCATGGTAGGTACCACAAACCGCTAGCAGCATGGTAGGTACCACAAACCGCTAGCAGCATGGTAGGTAGCACAAACCGCTAGCAGCATGGTAGGTAGCACAAACCGCTAGCAGCATGGTAGGTACCACAAACCGCTAGCAGCATGGTAGGTACCACAAACCGCTAGCAGCATGGTAGGTACCACAAACCGCTAGCAGCATGGTAGGTACCACAAACCGCTAGCAGCATGGTAGGTACCACAAACCGCTAGCATTGTAGCCACAGATTTAAATGCTAGCTGTCGAGTCTGTGTTTTCTAAATGTACATTGAGCATAACAATACACATTTATATAAGGAATTGCCAACTCGTTCTCATTCTGAAAAAGAAGCATAATCCTCCTCCTCATAATCCAGGCCACTGGATCCCCAATCTAAACAAAGTGGCACTGGAGAATGACTTCTTGGTTTCGATTTGAATTCAGACACAAACTGCAGGGAGGCGTTTTTGATATGTATAGCAAAAATGTTTAGTTGATCTAGCAGAGTTAGTGTGTGTGTGTGTGTGTGTGTGTGTGTGTGTGGCGGGGGGAGTTCCATCATGGTTGTATGAGACTATAGGTTAATCCCATCCAAATAATACCCAGGAAGGAAGAACTCAACACTCATCCTCTTCTCTCAGGATCCCTCTAGCCAGCTACAGTTACATAGAGAGGAGCGGAATAGTCATCACTTAACACATCATCTGCTTTTTACCCTCATCTACGTGACAGGAATATTTATGTAATGTGTGTGTGTGTGTCACTGTTTGTGTGTGTGTGAGAGCCTTTGTTGGACAGACAGTAAATGGTTCACACGTCATTAACTGACAGAGTCACTGAGCACCAAGGACAGAGTGACCTGACACCAGGTGTGTGTGATTTGCTTCTGTCCATGTGCACAACTGCGTGTGCGTGTGTGTGTGTGTGTGTGTGTGCCACTGTTTGTCAGAATATATCATTTCTCAGACAGTGTAGCCTGACCTGTGTGTGTGTGTGAATGTTTTCTTGCTTATGTGTGTGTGCTACTTGCGTGTGTGTGTGTGAGGAGATAACGTGTCAGACTGCCTATGAAATGATTCACTGGGGCGAGGTCTGGGTTGCCCTGCCTTTCATTACTCAGCCTCTACCTTCTCTCACTCTCTCTTTCTTTGTGGCCTGTGAGTGTTTGTGCCTGCAGGCTTCCGTACGCCTATTCTGAAGCAATTTCCTCCCTATCCCTCCAGCATCTCTTGTTTTCTCTCTCCCTATCCTCATCTCTTGTTTTCTCTCTCCCTATCCTCATCTCTTGTTTTCTCTCTCCCTATCCTCATCTCTTGTTTTCTCTCTCCCTATCCTCATCTCTTGTTTACTCTCTCCCTATCCTCACCCTGTCCCTCTCAAATGTTACCTCTCATCAACCTCTCCCCACAAACTGGGTGATGGAGGGAAGTGAAGTGAGTGTGTTGTGGTTTCTGGGAAACTGAACCAAAAACAGGAGAAGGAACAGCGTTTAATCTCTCGAGATGAGGAAGGGAGGATGACCCAGTGTGTCCACCTTGTCCTCCTCACCAAAGGGACTTCTTGTATGTATTTGTGTCATGGTGTAACTTTTGGAGCCCACATCAACCTCAGTAAGGTCGGTTCACTGGCTTGTGTGTGACTGCGTGTGAATTTATCTGGTTCTAGTCAGTGACGCTCGGGAGCGTGACTGATGCGGGCATGCAGGTGTGACTGTAAGAAAGTCATGGGGTGTGTACAAGCGAGTGTGAGCTGCCTTAAATTGTGCTGATGTCTGTGGGTGAGAGAGGGTTTGGTATAGGGCTGGATCTAGAGGCCACCCTCTGTCTCTTTGTCACACTCCAGGCTTGAACTCAATACATCTGTCATTTCAACTACAGTGTCTTTCTGTCTGTCTGTTGTGGGTGTAGGTGTCTGTCTGTGTCAATCCTAACTTCAGTTGACTGCGCGTGTGCGCCCGCCTGTGTGTGTTTGTGTGAGCTAATCGTTTCACCTGACAATAATGCATCTCCATATCTCATCTCCAACTGACTCAAACTCCTCCTACTCACTCTGTACCTCCCTACCTCCCTCCCTCCATCTCTTTTTCTCACACTCCTCTTTTCAACCCCATCTCTCTCTCACTCTTTCGGTTCTTCTCTCACCCCAGGGCTAAATTACTTTTTAGTCTTCTCAAATGAACAAACAGTTCTCAGCCACTCTCACTGTTCTCAGGGTATGACCTGAAATGAATTTGAGTGTGTGTGTGTGTGTGTGACTGTTCAGTTAGGGTGTGTCTTTGCACCTCTGGAAAGGCCAAATTTTAAGCCAGGCTTTGAGTGCTGTCTCTTCCAAAAAGGGGTGTGTCTTTGGACTGTGTCTGGCATTTGATAGGCTCTCTTAATGAACTCCCAGACTCACTCATTGCACTTCATTTAACCAGTGGAATTTTATTTTTAGAATGAAGCTACGTATCTGTCCCAGAGAGAAATGGTGAGGGCTGGAGGGCGACAGAGGAAGGGCTGGAGGGAGACAGAGGAAGGGCTGGAGGGAGACAGAGGAAGGGCTGGAGGGAGACAGAGGAAGGGCTGGAGGGAGACAGAGGAAGGGCTGGAGGGAGACAGAGGAAGGGCTGGAGGAAGGGCTGGAGGGAGACAGGGGAAGGGCTGGAGGGAGACAGGGGAAGGGCTGGAGGGAGACAGGGGAAGGACTGGAGGGAGACAGGGGAAGGGCTGGAGGGAGACAGGGGAAGGGCTGGAGGGAGACAGGGGAAGGGCTGGAGGGAGACAGGGGAAGGGCTGGAGGGAGACAGGGGAAGGACTGGAGGGAGACAGGGGAAGGGCTGGAGGGAGACAGGGGAAGGGCTGGAGGGAGACAGAGTAGGGAAGAGAGAGGGGGGAAGGGCTGGAGGGAGACAGGAGGAGGATAATGGGGAAGGGCTGGGGGAGACAGGAGGAGAGAGGGGAAGGGCTGGGGGGAGACAGGAGGAGAGAGGGGAAGGGCTGGAGGGAGACAGGAGGAGAGAGGGGAAGGGCTGGGAGGAGACAGGAGGAGAGAGGGGAAGGGCTGGAGGGAGACAGGAGGAGGGAGGGGAAGGGCTGGAGGGAGACAGGAGGAGAGAGGGGAAGGGCTGGAGGGAGACAGGAGGAGAGAGGGGAAGGGCTGGAGGGAGACAGGAGGAGAGAGGGGAAGGGCTGGAGGGCGACAGGAGGAGAGAGGGGAAGGGCTGGGGGGAGAGCGAGAGGGGAAGGGCTGTAGGGAGACAGAGGAGAGAGAGAGAGAGAGAGGGGAAGGGCTGGAGGGAGACAGGGGGGGAGAGAGAGAGAGGGGAAGGGCTGGAGAGAGAGGGGAAGGGCTGGAAGGAGATAGAGGGGAGAGAGAGAGGGGAAGGGCTGGAGGGAGACAGGAGGAGGAGGATAATGGGGAAGGGCTGGGGGGAGACAGGAGGAGAGAGGGGAAGGGCTGGGGGAGACAGGAGGAGAGAGGGGAAGGGCTGGAGGGAGACAGGAGGAGAGGGGGGAAGGGCTGGAGGGAGACAGGAGGAGAGAGGGGAAGGGCTGGAGGGAGACAGGAGGAGAGAGGGGAAGGGCTGGGGGAGACAGGAGGAGAGAGGGGAAGGGCTGGAGGGAGAGAGAGAGGGGAAGGGCTGGAGGGAGAGAGAGAGGGGAAGGGCTGTAGGGAGAGAGAGAGGGAGGGCTGTAGGGAGAGAGAGAGGGAGGGCTGGGGGAAGACAGGAGGAGAGAGGGAAGGGCTGGAGGGAGAGAGAGAGAGAGGGGAAGGGCTTGTAGGGAGACAGAGGGGAGATAGAGAGGGAAGGGCTGGAGGGAGAGAGAGAGGGGAAGGGCTGGAGGGAGACAGGGGGGAGAGAGAGAGGGGAAGGGCTGGAGGGAGACAGGGGGGAGAGAGAGAGGGGAAGGGCTGGAGGGAGAGAGAGAGGGGAAGGGCTGGGAGGGAGACAGGGGGGAGAGAGAGAGGGGAAGGGCTGGAGGGAGAGAGAGAGGGGAAGGGCTGGAGGGAGACAGAGGGGAGATAGAGAGGGGAAGGGCTGGAGGGAGACAGGGGGAGGAGGATAATGGGGAAGGGCTGGGGGGAGACAGGAGGAGAGAGGGGAAGGGCTGGGGGGAGACAGGAGGAGAGAGGGGAAGGGCTGGAGGGAGACAGGAGGAGAGAGGGGAAGGGCTGGAGGGAGACAGGAGGAGAGAGGGGAAGGGCTAGAGGGAGACAGGAGGGGGGAAGGGCTGGAGGGAGACAGGAGGAGAGAGGGGAAGGGCTGGAGGGAGACAGGAGGGGGAAGGGCTGGAGGGAGACAGGAGGGGAAGGGCTGGAGGGAGACAGGAGGAGAGAGGGGAAGGGCTGGGGGGAGACAGGAGGAGAGAGGGGAAGGGCTGGAGGGAGAGAGAGAGGGGAAGGGCTGTAGGGAGACAGAGGAGGAGGAGAGAGAGAGAGGGGAAGGGCTGGAGGGAGACAGGGGGGAGAGAGAGAGGGGAAGGGCTGTAGGGAGACAGAGGAGGAGGAGAGAGAGAGAGAGGGGAAGGGCTGGAGGGAGACAGGGGGGAGAGAGAGAGTGGAAGGGCTGGAGGGAGGCAGAGGAGGGGAAGGGCTGGAGGGAGAGAGAGAGGGGAAGGGCTGGAGGGAGAGAGAGAGGGGAAGGGCTGGAGGGAGACAGAGGGGAGAGAGAGAGGGGAAGGGCTGGAGAGAGAGAGGGGAAGGGCTGGAGGGAGAGGGGAAGGGCTGGAGGGAGAGGGGAAGGGCTGGAGGGAGACAGAGAGGATAGAGAGAGGGGAAGGGCTGGAGAGAGACAGAGGAGGGGAGAGAGAGAGGGGGGAAGGACTGGAGTGAGACAGGAGGAGGATAATGGGAAGGGCTGGAGGGAGACAGGAGGAGAGAGGGGAAGGGCTGGAGGGAGACAGGAGGGGGGAAGGGCTGGAGGGAGACAGAGGAGGGGGGAAGGGCTGGAGGGAGAGAGGAGGAGAGAGAGTATGTATATATATATATGGTATATTGTAATTAACTTGTTATAAGCCATTGTTTTCAGGTTGTAGCTACTCTAGGTGTGTTATATAATCAGAAGGAGGGGGCTCTGTAGTGAAGGGTGTGTGATGTCTGGAATGAGATGAGTGTTCTAGTTGGAGGTTGTTTGTGGTGAGATGGAGTGTAGCGTGATTGGCTGTAGTTCCATTCTGCTCATAAATGTGACAGTTCACACATTCCTCATGACTATTGTTTTACTAACCTTGTGGACACACACACAATTGATTCCTAATAAAAATCTTATTTTTACCTAACCTTAACTCCAATAATATTTTTCCTCGTGGGGACTGGCAAAATTACTTCTATTCCCCATAAGCATAGTTCAATCAAATCCGATTTTATTTGTCAAATGCTTGATAAACAACAGGTGTAGACCAACATGAAATGCTGACTGACAGGCCCTTCCCCACGATACAGAGGGAACAATAGCAGAGATGTCCACACACTAGTCTCGGGCGCTATCCCGTCTACTGGAGTATTTGACAGCGTTTTTTTATTTTATTGTAAAAACTATTTATTTTTCAATAAATGTTCATATTTGTAGCAAATGTTTAAGTTAATATCTGCAGTCCATAATGTTCTAAATCTAAGTACGAGTCTCTGAAGTTAAACTTGTCTGCAATTCACTACTAAATGTTTGCCATCAAGTATGTTATAATGGCTTTTCTGCCAGAAGTCAGAGCTCTGGATGAGTTCTGTACAGCTGACTTTTTTCTCCCAAACACACACAACCTCCTCCTAGTGTGTTATTTTCCCTCCCTGTGCTTCCTACTAGTGTGTTCTTTACCCTCCCTGTGCTTCCCACTAGTGTGTTCTTTACCCTCCCTGTGCTTCCCACTAGTGTGTTCTTTACCCTCCCTGTGCTTCCCACTAGTGTGTTCTTTACCCTCCCTGTGCTTCCCACTAGTGTGTTCTTTACCCTCCCTGTGCTTCCTACTAGTGTGTTCTTTACCCTCCCTGTGCTTCCCACTAGTGTGTTCTTTACCCTCCCTGTGCTTCCCACTAGTGTGTTCTTTACCCTCCCTGTGCTTCCCACTAGTGTGTTCTTCACCCTCCCTGTGTTTCCTACTAGTGTGTTCTTTACCCTCCCTGTGTTTCCTACTAGTGTGTTCTTTACCCTCCCTGTGCTTCCTACTAGTGTGTTCTTTACCCTCCCTGTGCTTCCCACTAGTGTGTTCTTTACCCTTCCTGTGCTTCCCACTAGTGTGTTCTTTACCCTCCCTGTGCTTCCCACTAGTGTGTTCTTCACCCTCCCTGTGTTTCCTACTAGTGTGTTCTTTACCCTCCCTGTGTTTCCTACTAGTGTGTTCTTTACCCTCCCTGTGCTTCCTACTAGTGTGTTCTTTACCCTCCCTGTGCTTCCCACTAGTGTGTTCTTTACCCTCCCTGTGCTTCCTACTAGTGTGTTCTTTACCCTCCCTGTGCTTCCCACTAGTGTGTTCTTTACCCTCCCTGTGCTTCCCACTAGTGTGTTCTTTACCCTCCCTGTGCTTCCTACTAGTGTGTTCTTTACCCTCCCTGTGCTTCCCACTAGTGTGTTCTTTACCCTCCCTGTGCTTCCCACTAGTGTGTTCTTTACCCTCCCTGTGCTTCCTACTAGTGTGTTCTTTACCCTCCATGTCCTTCCCACTAGTGTGTTCTTTACCCTCCCTGTGCTTCCCACTAGTGTGTTCTTTACCCTCCCTGTGCTTGCCACTAGTGTGTTCTTTACCCTCCCTGTGCTTCCCACTAGTGTGTTCTTTACCCTCCCTGTGCTTCCTACTAGTGTGTTCTTTACCCTCCCTGTGCTTCCCACTAGTGTGTTCTTTTCTCCTCTGTTCTTGTCCCATCTGGTCCGTGTACACATGCTGCTGTTCCTTCCCAAAAAGCATGGATCACAACTTTGTTCTTTTGCACAATTTCTCTTGTTCACTTTCGCTCACCGAAAATGACATACTAGCCAAGCTTGTATAACTTTATGAGCCGGATTTGCCCTTCTTTGCAATTAGTTTGTTCATTTTTGCTCGTTAGCATTTAGCGAACAGCATCTGTGATTTTGCTATTAGTTTGTGCAAATTTTGTTAGCATTTTGGTAATAGAGGCCCAATGGGCTTTTCTTGCATTTTAACGCCCCCTTGTGTGCTATGCCGGTAATACCGTAAATCCAGGGATGAGACAAGGACGGTATGACGCTATGAACACATCTGTATACTGCCCGAGCCTAAAAAAACAGAGGGCCATGCTCTCTCGTTAGTGTTGTCTGGCAGGCAGAGACAGTTCTGTACTGAGAGAAAGAACAGAGAGAGGAGTCGAATGAGGCAAGACAGAGAATGAAAGAGAACCGAGGGAGCAGAACAGAGAAGAGGAGAGAACAGAGAGAACGGAACATACTCTACTTTGACAATGCAGCCTGTTCCTGCCCCTCCTGTTCTCTCTCTGTATTTTTCTTCATCCTCTTTCTGTTCCTCTTCCTCCTTTCCTGATGCCTTCTCTCACCTCTCATTAGTCATGTATTATCATGTATGTTGCTGGTCCAATCATTAAAAGTGTATATATATATATATATTTCTCAAAATACCTGTAACAACTCTTTTGTTAACAAACCACTTTGTTCTTGCAAAGTGAACAAAAGCATTCATTCTTTACCAGAACCTACAATGACTTTAGCATTACCCATATGATAGAACTAGATAGATAGCAGGCTGGTGGTTGTGAAGCACGAGAGAGCAGTAGCATATCCCTATTTCAGTTCCTCACACGGACCGCCACACTCCTAGTTAGTGTTAACAGAAACGGTATTCAATCTGTGTGAAATGTGTGTGAGAAATGTATTCACATTTCTGTAAAACCAACGACTATGTTTTCAAGAGCAGTGTAGCAATGTGGCCTGTGTGTCTCAGAAAACCGCTGACTGATTCGTTTATTGGGTAAAACTATGTCTTGACACTTTTTTGGTAAAGTGAGTTTCACTTCTCTCAGCTGTTGTGAGTCAATGAACGCATAACTGTAGCGTCATGTGTGGATGAGCTGGGCATAGGATGGTGTGTTTGCGTGGTGTTTGTATTCATTTTGACAGATGATTCCTCTGCCTCTTTGTTTATAATTCAAATGTGATATTTTGGCTAGTATAGGTAGCTGAGCAGTGAACTATGTACTGGACAGTGGACTAGAGTCTAGTGGCTAGCTGAGCTGTAAAGGACAATTTATCTTGTAAGCTACACATACCACACAGGTCACCAAAACACACACCAAAGGCGTCAGCATGCTTCAGTTCGGCTGGCCCCTAGCAGAACTCGGCTGGCCGCTAGCAGAACTCGGCTGGCCGCTAGCAGAACTCGGCTGGCCGCTAGCAGAACTCGGCTGGCCCCTAGCAGAACTCGGCTGGCCCCTAGCAGAACTCGGCTGGCCCCTAGCAGAACTCGGCTGGCCCCTAGCAGAACTCGGCTGGCCCCTAGCAGAACTCGTCTGGCCCCTAGCAGAACTCGGCTGGCCGCTAGCAGAACTCGGCTGGCCCCTAGCAGAACTCGGCTGGCCCCTAGCAGAACTCGGCTGGCCCCTAGCAGAACTCGGCTGGCCGCTAGCAGAACTCGGCTGGCCGCTAGCAGAACTCGGCTGGCCGCTAGCAGAACTCGGCTGGCCGCTAGCAGAACTCGGCTGGCCGCTAGCAGAACTCGGCTGGCCGCTAGCAGAACTCGGCTGGCCGCTAGCAGAACTCGGCTGGCCCCTAGCAGAACTCGGCTGGCCGCTAGCAGAACTCGGCTGGCCGCTAGCAGAACTCGGCTGGCCGCTAGCAGAACTCGGCTGGCCCCTAGCAGAACTCGGCTGGCCCCTAGCAGAACTCGGCTGGCCGCTAGCAGAACTCGGCTGGCCGCTAGCAGAACTCGGCTGGCCGCTAGCAGAACTCGGCTGGCCGCTAGCAGAACTCGGCTGGCCGCTAGCAGAACTCGGCTGGCCGCTAGCAGAACTCGGCTGGCCGCTAGCAGAACTCGGCTGGCCGCTAGCAGAACTCGGCTGGCCGCTAGCAGAACTCGGCTGGCCGCTAGCAGAACTCGGCTGGCCCCTAGCAGAACTCGGCTGGCCGCTAGCAGAACTCGGCTGGCCGCTAGCAGAACTCGGCTGGCCGCTAGCAGAACTCGGCTGGCCGCTAGCAGAACTCGGCTGGCCGCTAGCAGAACCGATTGAGTTTGCTCGCGTACTCCCTTAAAAGACCTTTGCTTGAAAAACGTGGCAATAATACTGTTTGTCCATTTTGAGACACCATAGCCAGTATACACTTTCTCAAAATAGTCAGAATGAATAACTCAAGAAATCTGTCATTAATTTTGACGTTTTTGCCGAAGAGATCTTAGTCACGCAATTTGACATCTAACGAAGATGTTTGGGGCAGTATTTCTCAATAAAAAAATGTGCATGAAAACAAAGACTTTATAGAAGAATCCCTACTGTTGACCAATCACCGACAAAGGGGCTTAGACTTCGGCTCCGATCTTCGGCTTGCCTCCAGAACAAATGTTGTGTGCCCGAACAGCCGAGAAAATCGGGAGCCTTAACTGTCCACACACAGTTTGTCACACACACACACGCACAGCTTGTCACACCTCTCTGTCTCTGCCTGTCCAGACTCCTTTAACCTCAAATTCCATTAGTCTCCCAGCCACGATCAATCAGCCCATTAACACAGCCACAGCACAGCTAGCCTACAGTGTGTGTGTGTGCATGACATATTTATGTGTATGCCTGCATGCGTTGCTCATGCATGTGTATGGGGCATGTCTGACCCAGAAAAGAGCTTGCCAGGGGCCCGAGGGGTGCTAGTGGGTTGGTGGTAGGGGGCGGGGTGGTAGGATTTGACCCAGACTAGCACAGACAAAGACAGAGGTCTCTCTCTCAATTCAATTCATTTCAAGGGGCTTTATTGGCATGGGAAACATTTGTTGACATTGCTAAAGCAAGTGAAATAGATAATAAACAAATGTGAAATTAACAATAAAAATGAACAGTAAACATTACATCCACAAAAGGCTCCAAAGAAGAAAGACATATTATGGATATGTACGGTGTTATATTGATGTGCTAATAGTTTAATTACAAAAGGGAAAATAAATAAACATAAATACGGGTTGTATTTACAATGGTGTTTGTTCTTCACTGGTTGCCCTTTTGTTGTGAATACAGGTCACACTGTGGTATTTCTCCCAGTAGATCTGGGAGTTTATCAAAATTGGATTTGTCTTCAAATTCATTTTTTTGTGTACATTTTTCAAATGTGGGGAGTGTTTGTGTTTGTGAACAGAGCCCCAGGACTAGCTTGCTTAGGGGACTCTTCTTCAGGTTCATCTCTCTGTAGGTTATGGCTTTGTTCGGGAAGGTTTGGAAATTGCTTCCTTTTAGGTGGTTGTAGAATTTAACAGCTCTTTCTGGATTTTGATAATTAGAGGGTAATTCTGCTCTGCATGCATTATTTGGTGTTCTACGTTGTACACGGAGGATATTTTTGCAGAATTCTGAATGCAGTCTCAATTTGGTGTTTGTCCCATTTTGTGAGCAGACCCCAGATCTCTCTCTCTCTCTCTCTCTCTCTCTCTCTCTCTCTCTCGTGATCTATCATTATATAAGGCTGATCTTGACCTAGATAGCACATTTTCAGTTGACCGCAGTGTGTGATATCTGGCGGTTTTATGTGATGTTGCATGATGAATGTGTCCGTCAAGTGAAATTGGCTGTGTGTACTGACCATGTGCTCTCTTCTCTCCTAGGGGTCGTGTGTTTTCCTTAGACTTTACTACGATGCGTGTATGTGACCTGGAGTTCGACCGTGTCAGACGGTTGACCACTCCCTCCAGCCCTGCCGCCCCGCCCCCAAACACAAACCCCACCCCTAACTGCCACACAGTGTGGAAATACTACTGCAGAGACAACTTCGGCTGGAGAGAATACTCTGAGGTGAGTGTGTGTTCAGAGCAGGGGTTGGAACCAAAAATATTTTCGAAAAGTTTTTCTCTGAACAGAACCACGATTATCTTCGTTCCGTTCCACTGTTCCGACCAAGAAAATACATTTCTGAGCCGGTCGAACTCCAAACAATGTATCGGTTTATATCGTTCCTTTCTGTTTCCTCTTTTAACCTTTTGAACTCTCCTTTCTGTTTCCTCTTTTAACCTTTGAACTCTCCTTTCTGTTTCCTCTTTTAACCTTTGAACTCTCCTTTCTGTTTCCTATTTTAACCTTTGAACTCTCCTTTCTGTTTCCTCTTAACCTGTGATCTCTCCTTTCTGTTTCCTATTTTAACCTTTGAACTCTCCTTTCTGTTTCCTCTTAACCTGTGATCTCTCCTTTCTGTTTCCTATTTTAACCTTTGAACTCTCCTTTCTGTTTCCTATTTTAACCTTTGAACTCTCCTTTCTGTTTCCTCTTTTAACCTTTGAACTCTCCTTTCTGTTTCCTCTTTTAACCTTTGAACTCTCCTTTCTGTTTCCTCTTTTAACCTTTGAACTCTCCTTTCTGTTTCCTATTTTAACCTTTGAACTCTCCTTTCTGTTTCCTATTTTAACCTTTGAACTCTCCTTTCTGTTTCCTATTTTAACCTTTGAACTCTCCTTTCTGTTTCCTATTTTAACCTTTGAATTCTCCTTTCTGTTTCCTATTTTAACCTTTGAACTCTCCTTTCTGTTTCCTATTTTAACCTTTGAACTCTCCTTTCTGTTTCCTATTTTAACCTTTGAACTCTCCTTTCTGTTTCCTATTTTAACCTTTGAACTCTCCTTTCTGTTTCCTATTTTAACCTTTGAACTCTCCTTTCTGTTTCCTATTTTAACCTTTGAACTCTCCTTTCTGTTTCCTATTTTAACCTTTGAACTCTCCTTTCTGTTTCCTATTTTAACCTTTGAACTCTCCTTTCTGTTTCCTATTTTAACCTTTGAACTCTCCTTTCTGTTTCCTCTTAACCTTTGAACTCTTCAATGTTTTACATTTTAGTTCATTAAATGTCTTCAGTCAGCGCGGAATAGAGCAACTTGCTATGGAACAGGCAAGCTAGTTGTTTAAATGCATAATGGGCAGACAAGTATATAGGGCATGGCTGTTGATGGAGGATGAGGCTTCAAGAAGCTCTGAGCATCTTGATATGACCATCTTGTTATGACATGTATTATCTGAATTAGGCCCACAGTATTATGCCTAGGAGTGGTTTCTATGGAATAACTTTGAACGTCCGAGAGTTGGATGGACCAGAGCTAGCTAGCTAACAAGCTTATGTTTGCAGAGCGACAGCAGAATTCAAATAAAAACAAGTCTTAGCTTTTTGTAGTTAATCAAACCCAACGTGAAATGTGATAACTACGTATAGTATTCTTAACTAGCATTTGAAGAAGTGAATCAATTCTTCTGTACTATAAAACATCTCTCCCTAATTTCTGAATCATGTTTGTAACGTCAGTACAGTAGCCTATGGTTTGAAGGGGGGAGGGGCAGGTAGCCTAAACACACACTGGCAACGATTTTCAGCTGGCAGCCTGACACTGGAAGAAGTTTCTGAGTGACTGAGTGAGGACTTTGCATAGGCGCATTGTTGGTTATTAAACAATATTAGGTGGAACAACTTTGAATCACATTATTATTCCTGATGAGTAAATCACCACAAATAATATCTAAAATTAAACGTCGATCCCTCCCTCCCCTCTCTTTCTCCCCCGCCCCCTCCCTCCAGCCGGTAGTGCGTCTGATAGAGGAGGCTAGTGGTCGTGGTCTGAAGGAGGTCCGTTTCATCACCCTACAGAACCAGTACATCCTCAACATCAGAGAGGGCTTCCAGCAGAACGCCGTGTTCGGCTTCAGGCGCCAGATCAAGAAACGCCCCCTCTTCCTGTCCTCCATGGTCCTCACGCCGCATCTACAGTGAGTACAGGACTACCTCTATACTAGTTTCAGATCTACTCCATTACTACAATACTACAACACTCATCTACTCCATTACTACAATACTATAACACTTATATACTACAATACTGTAACACTCATCTACTCCATTACTACAATACTATAACACTCATCTACTCCATTACTACAATACTATACCACTCATCTACTCCATTACTACAATACTATAACACTCATCTACTCCAGTACTACTATACTATAACACTCATATACTCCATTACTACAATACTATAACACTTATATACTACAATACTATAACACTCATCTACTCCATTACTACTATACTATAACACTCATATACTCCATTACTACAATACTATAACACTTATATACTACAATACTATAACACTCATCTACTCCATTACTACAATACTATAACACTCATCTACTCCATTACTACAATACTATAACACTCATCTACTCCAATACTATAACACTCATATACTCCATTACTATAATACTATACCACGTATATTCTCCATTACTACAATACTACAACACTCATCTACTCCATTACTACAATACTATAACACTTATATACTACAATACTATAACACTCATCTACTCCATTACTACTATACTATAACACTCATCTACTCCATTACTACTATACTATAACACTCATATACTCCATTACTACAATACTATAACACTTATATACTACAATACTATAACACTAATCTACTCCATTACTACAATACTATAACACTCATCTACTCCATTACTACTATACTATAACACTCATCTACTCCATTACTACTATACTATAACACTCATCTACTCCATTACTACAATGCTATAACACTTATATACTACAATACTATAACACTCATCTACTCCATTACTACTATACTATAACACTTATATACCATTACCACAATACTATAACACTCATCTACTCCATTACTACTATACCACTCATCTACTCCATTACTACAATACTATACCACTTATGTAGTCAATTATATTTAGCACACGCTCATATCAAGAGCTCCCCATGAGCAATCTCCCACTTGAGTGTTGAAAAAGTCTGACAAAATGTGATTGTGAGGTGAACTGTCCTGTTAATATTTACATGGCATAGTACACCGGAGCCTGCTGCTACCATAACAACTTGTCTTGTATGGATGGTACCAGGGCACTGCACACTGTGGTTGGACATGATGTGCCAGCACAGTGACCACACACTCTCTTCTCTTACTTAGCTAGTGTCATTGTGAAACAGTGTTCCATAGAGCCAGTCAGTCAGTCTTCCCTGGAAGTAGCAGTCAGTCAGTCTTCCCTGGAAGTAGCAGTCAGTCAGTCTTCCCTGGAAGTAGCAGTCAGTGAGTCTTCCCTGGAAGTAGCAGTCTGTCCCTAGTGTAATGTGGCAAATTGATCTAACTACCAGAAAACAGTGCTGCCCCGTCCCTGGCCCTGCCAGTCCTATCAGTCCAGTACTACTGCTACTGGGGGGAGCTAGACTGTGCTGTTCCAACCAGACCTGGAACAAACATATGGAAAGAGAGAGAGAGGAGGAAGAGAGAGAGAACAAGGAAGAGGGAGAGACAGAAGAAAAAGGGAATGGATGGAAAAGAAAATGGGGAAAGAGAGGTGTAAATGGCTTCCAGACAGGGGCAGCAGCATGACTGAACGAGTGTGAAATGTGACTGAGGAGTTGGAATGCGAGCAAGGGATTTGTCCCCAGGGCTTTTTCATCCTCTTCCTTCTTTACATCTACGGCTGCTGCTTGACTGTTCTGTTCTCCTCTTCTCTAGTCACCATGTCATGGGTCTCCTCTTCTCTAGTCACCGTGTCATGGGTCTCCTCTTCTCTAGTCACCGTGTCATGAGAGAGTCTCCTCTTCTCTAGTCACCGTGTCAGGAGAGAGTCTCCTCTTCTCTAGTCACCGTGTCATGAGTCTCCCCTTCTCTAGTCACCGTGTCATGAGTCTCCTCTTCTCTAGTCACCGTGTCCTGAGTCTCTTCTTCTCTAGTCACCGTGTCATGAGTCTCCTCTTCTCTAGTCACCGTGTCATGAGTCTCCTCTTCTCTAGTCACCGTGTCATGAGTCTCCTCTTCTCTAGTCACCGTGTCATGAGTCTCTTCTTCTCTAGTCACCGTGTCCTGAGTCTCCACTTCTCTAGTCACCGTGTCCTGAGTCTCTTCTTCTCTAGTCACCGTGTCATGAGTCTCTTCTTCTCTAGTCACCGTGTCATGAGTCTCCTCTTCTCTAGTCACCGTGTCATGAGTCTCCCCTTCTCTAGTCACCGTGTCATGAGTCTCCTCTTCTCTAGTCACCGTGTCATGAGTCTCTTCTTCTCTAGTCACCGTGTCATGAGTCTCTTCTTCTCTAGTCACCGTGTCATGAGTCTCCTCTTCTCTAGTCACCGTGTCCTGAGTCTCCACTTCTCTAGTCACCGTGTCCTGAGTCTCTTCTTCTCTAGTCACCGTGTCATGAGTCTCTTCTTCTCTAGTCACCGTGTCATGAGTCTCCTCTTCTCTAGTCACCGTGTCATGAGTCTCCCCTTCTCTAGTCACCGTGTCATGAGTCTCCTCTTCTCTAGTCACCGTGTCATGAGTCTCTTCTTCTCTAGTCACCGTGTCATGAGTCTCTTCTTCTCTAGTCACCGTGTCATGAGTCTCTTCTTCTCTAGTCACCGTGTCATGAGTCTCTTCTTCTCTAGTCACCGTGTCATGAGTCTCTTCTTCTCTAGTCACCGTGTCATGAGTCTCCCCTCCTCTAGTCACCGTGTCATGAGTCTCCTCTTCTCTAGTGACCGTGTCATGAGAGTCTCTTCTTCTTTGGTCACCGTGTCATGAGAGTGAGGAGCTTCTGCAGCTATTACATTCTCAGACAGTCATGCTGGTCGTGTGTGTGTGTGTGTATGTTAGCTGTAAACAGTTGAACATGATATGATTAAAACACATGCAATCTTACTGTGTTTATTTTGAGTTCAGTGTGTGTGCCTGTGTGTTGGAGTGCTTCTGAGCACAGATTTGGAAGTCGTTAGCTTGATTGGCACTGTGGCTCTTTAGCTGCTTGCAAGTTATTTCTCACTTGGGCAAATACATCTCTCTCTCTCTCTCTGACGTGTCCGTCCGTCCGTCCGTTCACCTTGTCTTAAACACATTCTCCCTTCAATGTTTCAACTCTTGCTTTCCATCTGCTGTCCTTTTTCCCTGCATCTATCCATCTCTTTATCTTCCCTCGTGCAATCTGGTTCTTTCACATTCTCTCTCTCTTCCCTGTGATCTTCTCAGAACACATGGGGAATAAAGCTTCTGATTTGTGGGGACAGATTTCAGCTTGACACTCAAACAGAGCGAGACAGAACTGAGATGAAAGATGAGAGACTCAGGAGGGAGAGAAAGAAACCGTCACTGTGCCACAGAGAATGACACACACACACAGACACCGAGATAAGGCTAACACCATTAAGACATGTAGTCTGAGCCAGAGAGAATAACATGACAGCGATCCTACAGTTAGTGACTAAAATGCCAGACAGGCCATCGCTTTTCTTTTCTCTCTGTGTGAGTTCTCTGACAGCCTCCTGATATGCTATTGCTTTGTGTTTTTCTCATCCTGTGTCAGCTCCTCATTTCTGAGAAGCTCGTTGGCTTCTCCTTGGCTGCTGCAGTAGAGTATCGCCTGCTTCTAGCACTATGACATCATCATCGGTGACAGGGATCGTGTTGTTTCTAATGCAGGATGTGGTGGAGCTTCAGTTTGATTGGTTATTCACCATTAGCATAGGTTATTATGAAATTATGATGTGGATATGTTGAAGCAACATCTCAAGACATCAGTCGGGAAGTTGAAGCTTGGTCGCAAATGGGTCTTCCAAATGGACAATGACCCCAAGCATACATCCAAAGTTGTGGGAAAATGGCTTAAGGACAAAGTCAAGGTATCGGAGAGGCCATCACAAAGCACTGACCTCAATCCTATAGAAAATGTATGAGCAGAACTTAAAAAGCGTAT
The DNA here is from genome assembly GCF_002021735.2 of Oncorhynchus kisutch. Taxonomy (NCBI): domain Eukaryota; kingdom Metazoa; phylum Chordata; class Actinopteri; order Salmoniformes; family Salmonidae; genus Oncorhynchus; species Oncorhynchus kisutch. Next base: position 84,693,446 of record NC_034188.2, on the reverse strand, counting down.
GCAATCAAGGAGGCCTACAAACCTGACTCAATTACACCAGCTCTGTCAGGAGGAATGGGCCAAAATTCAGCCAACTTATTGTGGGAAGCTTGTGGAAGGCTACCCAAAACATTTGACCCAAGTTAAACAATGTAAAGAAAATGCTACCAAATACTAATTGAGTGTATATAAACTTCTGACCCACTGGGAATGTGATGAAAGAAATAAAAGCTGAAATAAATCATTCTCTATACTATTATTCTGACATCACACATTCTTAAAACAAAGTGGTGATCCTAACTAACCTAAAACAGGGAATTTTTACTAGGATTAAATCTGTTTCTCCCTCTCTTTTTTAGGACTCTTGGTGGCCTCTCCTCCTTTTCCCCCTCCTCCACTGTGGATCTGTCCCTTTCTCTCCCTCTCTCTCCGTCCTCCACCAACACTCCCAGCGTATTCCCAGAGACCTGGTTACCCATGACAACCAGCCAGGACTTCCTGCAGGTTCCGGTATCCTGTGACGACCGGAGCTATCGGACCGTCTACACTCTCTTCCACAAGACGGTGTCCGAAACCAAGTTCCGCATCCTTAAGATCCTCCGCGTCCAGAATCCCTTCCTCTGGGAGAAATACAAGAGGTGAGTTATCATACCGTTATTACACAGGTTCACCTGTGTCCTCGTGGAGGTAAGGAGCTGGTTGACTTACAGTTGTTAGTTGGTTATGACTGTCTGAATCACAGCTCATTTGTTCCTGTAGATAGATGGCTGGTGTGCCTTGGCTGCTACACTGATCTCGCTTTAGGCCAGACCCAGGGAAAAGCTCGATGTCTGATCTCGCTTTAGACCAGACCTAGGGAAAAGCCGGATGTCTGATCTCGCTTTAGACCAGACCTAGGGAGAAGCCGGATGTCTGATCTCGCTTTAGGCCAGACCTAGTGAAAAGCCGGATGTCTGATCTCGCTTTAGGCCAGACCTAGGGGAAAGCCGGATGTCTGATCTCGCTTTAGGCCAGACCTAGGGAAAAGCCCAATGTCTGATTTCGCTTTAGACCAGACCTAGGGAAAAGCCCAATGTCTGATCTCGCTTTAGACCAGACCTAGGGAAAAGCCGGATGTCTGTCTGCTGTGGCTCTGAATGTACTGGAAGGGGTCTGTTCCAGGCTAAACGACTCTGATGCCAGAATGCACCAGAATGCTTTCAATTGGAGCCAAAGAGGTCATTGATGTTGTGGATATTGAGAGCAGTGTACTAGGCTAATCTAACTTCTTCAAGAGCTAAGGTCCTACGTTGGTTAGCCGTGTGGTGTTTGAATATGACAGAAAGCCGGGCTGTGTACGTGTGTTCTGAACACGTACTTAGCTGCGCACTCACCATTAGTGTAACCCACTAGTGAAGGTGAGTTCAGAAGAACAGGAAGTGGTTCCTTGATATATTTTTTTATACATCCGGTTGTCATAGATACGGCAGAAGGTGAGGATGAGTCACGGTGGGTAGTGAGAGTGTTGATTGGTGGTGTGGGTGGGTGTGAGTGTTTCCTACTTGGTAGAAGCAGTGAATCATATAGACTGGACTATAGAGTAAAACCTTCAAGCTGTTTCACTGTATCCTGTTCAAAGTGTAAACATTCAATTACTAGACCTAAAGACATCATCCCCCCTCCGCTCCCCCTAACAGGAAGAAGGAGTACATGTCTCGTCGTCTCTCGGAGATGGACAGGATGCTGAGCGAGCGTCACCTTTTCCACGGCACCTCCACTGAGGTGGTAGAGGGCATCTGCAAACACAACTTTGACCCGCGTGTCAGTGGCAAACACGCCACCATGTTCGGACAAGGCTCCTACTTCGCCCGCAAGGCCGTCTACTCCCATAACTTCTCCAAGCGCTCTCCTAAAGGGATCCACTCCATGTTCCTGGCCAAAGTCCTCACTGGCAGGTTAGTAGTCTTTATGGGATTACTATGTCCTCACTGACAGGTTAGTAGTCTTTATGGGATTACTATGTCCTCACTGACAGTCTTTATGGGATTACTATGTCCTCACTGGCAGGTTAGTAGTCTTTATGGGATTACTATGTCCTCACCGGCAGGTTAGTAGTCTTTATGGGATTACTATGTCCTCACCGGCAGGTTAGTAGTCTTTATGGGATTACTATGTCCTCACCGACAGGTTAGTAGTCGTTATGGGATTACTATGTCCTCACTGGCAGGTTAGTAGTCTTTATGGGATTACTATGTCCTCACTGACAGGTTAGTAGTCTTTATGGGATTACTATGTCCTCACCGGCAGGTTAGTAGTCTTTATGGGATTACTATGTCCTCACTGGCAGGTTAGTAGTCTTTATGGGATTACTATGTCCTCACTGACAGGTTAGTAGTCTTTATGGGATTACTATGTCCTCACTGGCAGGTTAGTAGTCTTTATGGGATTACTATGTCCTCACTGGCAGGTTAGTAGTCTTTATGGGATTACTATGTCCTCACTGACAGTCTTTATGGGATTACTATGTCCTCACTGACAGGTTAGTAGTCTTTATGGGATTACTATGTCCTCACTGACAGTCTTTATGGGATTACTATGTCCTCACTGGCAGGTTAGTAGTCTTTATGGGATTACTATGTCCTCACCGGCAGGTTAGTAGTCTTTATGGGATTACTATGTCCTCACTGGCAGGTTTGTAGTCTTTATGGGATTACTATGTCCTCACCGGCAGGTTAGTAGTCTTTATGGGATTACTATGTCCTCACTGGCAGGTTAGTAGTCTTTATGGGATTACTATGTCCTCACTGACAGTCGTTATGGGATTACTATGTCCTCACTGACAGGTTAGTAGTCTTTATGGGATTACTATGTCCTCACCGGCAGGTTAGTAGTCTTTATGGGATTACTATGTCCTCACCGGCAGGTTAGTAGTCTTTATGGCACAGCACAGTAACTCTTCACAAAACAGAGAAATGTGTTGAAAGAAAACACTAACAATAAACAATAGACCACTACTGGTTAGTCATCCATGATAGATCCATATGGTGAGACATAATCACACCATTAACAACACTCTGACTG
>NC_034188.2:84607907-84685407 GCF_002021735.2 Oncorhynchus kisutch | reverse complement strand
CCCTTCTCTCTATTCCTCTCTCTCTCTCTCTCTCTCTCTCTCTCTCTCTCTCCCCCCTTCATCTCTCTATTCCTCTCTCTCTCCCCCCTCCATCTCTCTAATCCTCTCTCCCCCTTCCATCTCTCTATTCCTCTCTCTATTCCCCCACCCTTCTCTCTATTCCCCTCTCTCTCTCCCCCCTCCATCTCTATTACTCTCTCTCTCCCCCCTCTATCTCTCTATTACTCTCTCTCTCCCCCTCCATCTCTCTATTCCTCTCTCTCTTCCCCCACCCTTCTCTCTATTCCTCTCTCTCTCCCTCTCCCCCCTCCATCTCTCTATTCCTCTCTCTCTCCCTCTCCCCCCTCCATCTCTCTATTCCTCTCTCTCTCCCTCTCCCCCCTCCATCTCTCTATTCCTCTCTCTCTCCCTCCCCCCCCTCCATCTCTCTATTCCTCTCTCTCTCCCTGTCCCCCCTCCATCTCTCTATTCCTCTCTCTCTCCCTCTCCCCCCTCCATCTCTCTATTCCTCTCTCTCTCCCTCTCCCCCCTCCATCTCTCTATTCCTCTCTCTCTTCCCCCACCCTTCTCTCTATTCCTCTCTCTCTCCCCCCTCCATCTCTCTATTCCTCTCTCTCTCCCCCCTCCATCTCTCTATTCCTCTCTCTCTCTCTCCCCCCTCCATCTCTCTATTCCTCTCTCTCTTCCCCCACCCTTCTCTCTATTCCTCTCTCTCTCCCCCCTCCATCTCTCTATTCCTCTCTCTCTCTCTCCCCCCTCCATCTCTCTATTCCTCCCCCTTCCCTCTCTCTGCTATGGAAGTCATGTGACGGGCACAGGCAGGCTGGGTTTGTTTGCCTGACTGCCCTCCAGGAATGATAGCTGGGACACAGAAACACTCCTTTTATAAGCCCACAGGCTGTTGGAGCCACTGCAGAGAGGATAGGGGGAGAGGAGGAGGGAAGACCGAGATCGAGAGGAGGATTATGTCAAGGGAGGCTAATCGATTGAGGCCTGCTGAAGTGCGATACTGTACTAAATGTTGATGACTTATTGATCCATCCAGACTGGATTAAAACTCGCTGGATCGTGGATCGTTTAGGAAGCCTGTTCTGTGTGGTCCCCCCCCCCTCTCTCTTTCTCTCTCCCTCTCTCAGGCGTACTAAACACTGCAGGCAGCACTAGAGATATGAACTCACATACTGGTTTGCAGATAGTTATGTCAGACTGCAGTATAGGGTTCAGTGAATAATTAAGAATTCTGTTGTTGCTCCAATGAACGGCATACTTCACCACTTCTCTCTCTCATACATATAAACACGCCATTTCATTCTACTTGTGCACACACATATAACCAAATAATACTATATGCATGTATATACACACACACACACACACCTGTACAGTTGTTCAGCTCAGTCGTGAGCTGATGTTTGCCTTCAGCTCATTAAAACGCACAGTCTCAATTATTCAGTAGGTCTGAACAGGTTTGTCTGGAGGAATAGAAGAAATATGGAGAGATGGAGACATGGAGGTGAAGATGGAGACATGGAGGTGAAGATGGAGACATGGAGGTGAAGATGGAGACATGGAGGTGAAGATGGAGACATGGAGGTGAAGATGGAGACATGGAGGTGAAGATGGAGACATGGAGACATGGAGGTGAAGATGGAGACATGGAGGTGAAGATGGAGACATGGAGGTGAAGATGGAGACATGGAGGTGAAGATGGAGACATGGAGGTGAAAATGGAGACATGGAGGTGAAGATGGAGACATGGAGGTGAAGATGGAGACATGGAGGTGAAGATGGAGACATGGAGGTGAAGATGGAGACATGGAGGTGAAGATGGAGACATGGAGACATGGAGGTGAAGATGGAGACATGGAGGTGAAGATGGAGACATGGAGGTGAAGATGGAGACATGAGGTGAAGATGGAGACATGGAGGTGAAAATGGAGACATGGAGGTGAAGATGGAGACATGGAGGTGAAGATGGAGACATGGAGGTGAAGATGGAGACATGGAGGTGAAGATGGAGACATGGAGGTGAAGATGGAGACATGGAGGTGAAGATGGAGAAATGGAGGTGAAGATGGAGACATGGAGGGATAGAGGTGAAGATGGAGGCATGGAGGTGAAGATGGAGACATGGAGGTGAAGATGGAGACATGGAGGTGAAGATGGAGACATGGAGGTGAAGATGGAGACATGGAGGGATAGAGGTGAAGATGGAGACATGGAGGTGAAGATGGAGACATGGAGGTAAAGATGGAGACATGGAGGTGAAGATGGAGACATGGAGGTGAAGATGGAGACATGGAGGGATAGAGGTGAAGATGGAGGCATGGAGGTGAAGATGGAGGCATGGAGGTGAAGATGGAGACATGGAGGTGAAGATGGAGACATGGAGGTGAAGATGGAGACATGGAGGGATAGAGGTGAAGATGGAGACATGGAGGTGAAGATGGAGACATGGAGGTAAAGATGGAGACATGGAGGTGAAGATGGAGACATGGAGGTGAAGATGGAGACATGGAGGTGAAGATGGAGACATGGAGGTGAAGATGGAGACATGGAGGTGAAGATGGAGACGTGGAGGTGAAGATGGAGACATGGAGGTGAAGATGGAGACATGGAGGGATAGAGGTGAAGATGGAGACATGGAAGTGAAGATGGAGACATGGAGGTGAAGATGGAGACATGGAGGTGAAGATGGAGACATGGAGGTGAAGATGGAGACATGGAGGTGAAGATGGAGACATGGAGGTGAGGATGGAGACATGGAGGTGAGGATGGAGACATGGAGATGAGGATGGAGAGGGGTAGAGGTGGAGGGATTGGTGGAGGGATATGGGGTGGAGGGATGGAGAGGTAGAGATGGAGGGATATGGGGGTGGGGGAGGGTTGGAGGTGGAGGGATTGGGGTAGAGGTGGAGGGATTGGGGTAGAGGTGGAGGGATTGGGGTAGAGGTGGAGGGATGGAGGTGCAAGGTTGGCGGGATGTGGATGGAGGGTTGGAGGTAGAGGGTTGGAGGGATGTGGGTGGAGGTGGAGGGATATGGGGGTGGAGGCATGGAGGTGGAGAGATGGAGGTGCAAGGATGGAGGGTTGGAGGGATGTGGATGGAGGGGTGGAGGTGGAGGTGGAGGGGTGGAGGTGGAGGCATGGAGGTGGAGAGATGAAGGGGCAGGGATGGAGGGTTGGAGGGATGTGGATGGAGAGTTGGAGGTGGAGGGTTGGAGGTGGAGGGATATGGGGGTGGAGGCATGGAGGTGGAGAGATGAAGGGGCAGGGATGGAGGGTTGGAGGGATGTGGATGGAGGGTTGGAGGTGGAGGGTTGGAGGTGGAGGCATGGAGGTGGAGGCATGGAGGTGGAGGCATGGAGGTGGAGGGTTGGAGGTGGAGGGTTGGGGGTGGAGGCATGGAGGTGGAGAGATGAAGGGGCAGGGATGGGTGGAGTAACTTGAACCCTAAACCTATACAAAGTTTTGGTGATGTAGAACATTTTGTCCTTTCCAGCATGTCCATCTAGTGACTAGTGATGTTCAGGGCACATAACTCCAAGCTGTGCCCCATTCAGGCTTCAAGCTCCGGTCCACAGTGCTCTGTTTTAGTCACTCTCACACACACATTCACCCCTTTGTACCCTCCAACACACACACACCACACACAGACACACGTAGACACACACATACACACACACACGTAGACATACACAGACACACACGCATACCATATATGCAAACACACACACGTCCTGCTTTAAGCTCAGGTCTATATTGCTCCCATGATGCCCAGCTGTGACCAATGAACATTCCAGTAGAGCCTTTTTTTCCCTCTATCATTTCACATGTCTGCTCTGGGCCTTCAGGAGGATCAGCGGACAAATATGTGCAGGCTTGTGTCCGAACTTTGTTTGACCTTTTCATGGCGACCCAGTACTCGTGACCTTCTAGACCCCACACTGAGGAAGGGGGTGGAGGGATTAGACATAGCATGGTTGTTCGACCTCCACCTCGCCTCTGGGGGTCTTTCTCTCTGTGACCTCTGAACTATTAGTCAACCTACGTGCTTATTGTCACGTCTGGCTGTGTGGTCTCTTGACTGTAAGACTGACGTTGAACGGCAGCTGGGTTTATCGTATATGACATTCATTGAGCACTCCTTTAGAAACGACAGATCTCCCTGAGCTTAGTCCTGTCTATGATGATGTCACTTCTCTCATTTTTTTAAATAACAGCATCAGTCTTACTGGGCATGCTCTGTAGAGCTCCACCTTTTGTCTCTTTCATAAACCTTTACATACCTAGTAAGTATTTCATTATCTCTTTTTAGTTACAGTATCTCTGTCGCTCTGTCTGTCTGTCTGTCTCGAATTAAAGGGGGAAGGAACGGGAGGTTGGGGGGGAGAAGTCTTCTAGGAAATGGTCCATTAGGAGTCAAAGCAGGTGGGAACATTCAAACTGAACTCTGTTCCCTCAGCCTGGTGGATACATCTAGTTCTGTTTAGAGCTCTGTTCCCTCAGCCTGGTGGATAAATCTAGTTCTGTTTTATCCAGATCTGTTCCCTCAGCCTGGTGGATACATCTAGTTCTGTTTTATCCAGATCTGTTCCCTCAGCCTGGTGGATAAATCTAGTTCTGTTTTATCCAGATCTGTTCCCTCTTCCTGGTAGATAAATCTAGTTCTGTTTTATCCAGATCTGTTCACTCAGCCTGGTGGATAAATCTAGTTCTGTTTTATCCAGATCTGTTCACTCAGCCTGGTGGATAAATCTAGCTCTGTTTTATCTAGATCTGTTCACTCAGCCTGGTGGATAAAATAAATCTAGTTCTGTTTTATCCAGATCTGTTCACTCAGCCTGGTGGATAAATCTAGTTCTGTTTTATCCAGATCTGTTCCCTCTTCCTGGTAGATAAATCTAGTTCTGTTTTATCCAGATCTGTTCACTCAGCCTGGTGGATAAATCTAGTTCTGTTTTATCCAGATCTGTTCACTCAGCCTGGTGGATAAATCTAGCTCTGTTTTATCTAGATCTGTTCACTCAGCCTGGTGGATAAAATAAATCTAGTTCTGTTTTATCCAGATCTGTTCACTCAGCCTGGTGGATAAATCTAGCTCTGTTTTATCTAGATCTGTTCACTCAGCCTCAGCCTGGTGCAGTCCTGTTGACGTGGATCGGGGCATGTTCCCTCCTCTGCTTCCTGAAGTCAACAATCAACTCTTTTGTTTTGCTGAAGTTGAGGGAGAGGTTGTTGTCATGACACAAAGATGTTCACTTACCCCCTCCCTATAGGCTGACTTGTCATCGTCGGTTATCAGGCCTACAACTGTAGTGTCGTCATTAAACTTGATGGTGGAGTTGGTGTCGTGCAAAGCAACACAGTCGTGGGTGAACAGGGAGTACAGCAGAGGACAGAGGACACACCCCTGGGGGGGCCCCTGTGTTAAGAGTTAGTGTGGAGGAGGTGTTGTCATGCCGTGACCTGTCAAACTGAGAGCTGTTGAGAGAGGAGGCACATAACAGTCCTGGTGACTAAGAAAATGCACTCTGTTCACGCATGTGGGGGAAACAGTGATATATCAGGTGATATGCAGGTTTATTGCCTATTGCATTCACCAATCCAGCCAGATCAGGTCAGTGATGACCTCACAATAAAGAGGAATGCTGGGTTCAGAAGGGCAATGGTGACCGTTCTGTCCTTAGCTGTGGGTCGTGCCACAGCTACATGGCTTCTGCCTTAAGGATGCTCAGTGACATGACAAGTCAAGATCCCTCATCTCCCTGAAACAAATGTTGCCTGTTTGTTACAAATGAATAATAAACTGCAGGTTTCTAGTTGTGATTTAACATAGTGAACCTTTGTACTCTCAGTCTGAGGCTGGTTGAGGGTGAACATTCTGGAACCTGTAGAGTTCTAGGCTCTAAAAGGTTTTTTTGGCTGTCCCCATAGGAGAACCATTTGAATAACCCTTTTTGGTCCCAGCCTTTTAGTTCCAGGTAGAACCCTTTTGGGTTCTATGTTGAACCCTTTCTTCAGAGGGTTCTACATGGAATCAAAAAGGGTTCTCCTATGGGGACCGTAGTTGTGGATGAGAACGTTCTGCTGTGAGATCCCAGAACAACCCCCTCTCTCTGGGTGTTCCATAAGCTGACATCTGGGGATTAGTAAGGGAGAGGTGGATGGATGGAGGGAGGGAGGGAGGAATGGATGAAGGGAGCTAGGGAGAGAGGAAGGGGTGGGAGGACTCAGGAAGTGGCAGGGTTGGTAGGGGCTCATTCCCAGTGTATACAGGTGGAATTAATGGGAAGTAACAGGAAAGGGCTGAATGTGTTTTACCTCCATAAAGCCTAAAGGATTACAACACACACACACACACACACACACACACACACAAGCTCTCTCTTTCTCACTTCTCTCTCTTCATCACTCTCTCTCTCTCTCACTCACTCACTCACATAAACTAACTCTGGTTTCTCATACACATTACAAACTAAATTCATTGTGACATTGATAATCTCACTTCAATATTCAATATGCAAAACTAGGGCTAAGGACTGTACAGTATTGTGGTTTATGAATGGGAGAGGCTGCTATGCAATCCTTCTTTCCCCTGAGAGACCCCAGACTGCTTCTCACCACCTGAGACGGTCTTTATCACAGAGAAGGGAGGGAAGGAGGGAGGACTTCCAAAGCGTATCCAAAAACTAGAAAAGAAAAAGGGAAAGAAACAAAAGGCTCTTATCCTGGAAGTATCTCAGGGCGAGGGTACGCTGAAGTGGTGCTTTGCCGGGGTGAGGGAAAATAGGGTTGGGGGGGAAGAAGAGAGGAAGGGTGGGGAGAAGGTGAGAGGAGGGATGGAGAGAAGGGGAGAGAGAGGAGGGGCGGGGAGAAGGGGAGAGAGAGGAGGGGCGGGGAGAAGGAGAGCAAGAGTGGCACCCATTTCCTGTTCTTAAGAGCTGGGAGGTACTTGGATATGCTGGGTTCCCTGTGGGAGAGGGGTGGCATGGTGTTTGTGTGTGCGTACGTGCCACACGTTGTGAGCTCTCGTAGATGTGGATAAAGAGGAACAGGATGCTCAACCCTTCAGGAATGCGACAGCCCAGCTATACGTCTGCAAAACTCAACCCTCCCCCTCTCTCCCTATCTCTCTCTTGCCCTCTCTAGAGGGGGGATGGGGGAGAGAGAGAAATAAAGAGAGATGGTGAGAATGAAAGCAAGAGATAAATAGGAAAGGAGAGCCAGTGGGACATAATGAAGAACAGACAGACATACAGGAAGACAGACAGGCAGACTGACAGACACAGGCAGACAGAGGGGATGACAGCAATAAGAGATATCTAACCATGGACCTCCACCCATCCAGTAGTTTTGATTTAAGAATAAGAGTCATTACCTCAGGTTTATCTATAGATAGCCTCAATCAGTCACACACACCAAGTCTCACACATCCTATGTACGCACACACTAAATCAGACCACTTCCCTCTCTATCCATCCTCTATCTCTCTCCCAAACTCTGCCCTTTCTGTGTAAAACAGCTGTTCTCCATCCATTCAGCCCAACTCAGGGACAGACATCTGGCTGCAGCTGAGACTCAGTTAACTCACTACAGAAGGACATCATTCCAGGGACCTGCAGTCACACTGTCAGTCAAGCCATACAATAATTAGCCACCCAATTAGTTATTTAAATGTTCAACCAATTAGTTAGCAAGTCAATCAGTGAGCTAAAAGCTATGAGTTAGCAAGTCAATCAGTGAGCTAAAAGCTATGAGTTAGCAAGTCAATCAGTGAGCTAAAAGCTATGAGTTAGCATGTCAATCAGTGAGCTAAAAGCTATGAGTTAGCAAGTCAATCAGTGAGCTAAAAGCTATGAGTTAGCAAGTCAATCAGTGAGCTAAAAGCTATAGGTTAGCAAGTCAATCAGTGAGCTAAAAGCTATGAGTTAGCAAGTCAATCAGTGAGCTAAAAGCTATGAGTAAGCAAGTCAATCAGTGAGCTAAAAGCTATGAGTTAGCAAGTCAATCAGTCAGCTAAAAGCTATGAGTTAGCAAGTCAATCGGTGAGCTAAAAGCTATGAGTTAGCAAGTCAATCAGTGAGCTAAAAGCTATGAGTTAGCAAGTCAATCAGTGAGCTAAAAGCTATGAGTTAGCAAGTCAATCAGTGAGCTAAAAGCTATGAGTTAGCAAGTCAATCAGTGAGCTAAAAGCTATGAGTTAGCAAGTCAATCAGTGAGCTAAAAGCTATGAGTTAGCAAGTCAATCAGTCAGCTAAAAGCTATGAGTTAGCAAGTCAATCAGTCAGCTAAAAGCTATGAGTTAGCAAGTCAATCAGTGAGCTAAAAGCTATGAGTTAGCAAGTCAATCAGTGAGCTAAAAGCTATGAGTTAGCAAGTCAATCAGTGAGCTAAAAGCTATGAGTTGGCAAGTCAATCAGTCAGCTAAAAGCTATGAGTTAGCAAGTCAATCAGTGAGCTAAAAGCTATGAGTTAGCAAGTCAATCAGTGAGCTAAAAGCTATGAGTTAGCAAGTCAATCAGTGAGCTAAAAGCTATGAGTTAGCAAGTCAATCAGTGAGCTAAAAGCTATGAGTTAGCAAGTCAATCAGTCAGCTAAAAGCTATGAGTTAGCAAGTCAATCAGTGAGCTAAAAGCTATGAGTTAGCAAGTCAATCAGTGAGCTAAAAGCTATGAGTTAGCAAGTCAATCAGTGAGCTAAAAGCTATGAGTTAGCAAGTCAATCAGTGAGCTAAAAGCTATGAGTTAGCAAGTCAATCAGTGAGCTAAAAGCTATGAGTTAGCAAGTCAATCAGTGAGCTAAAAGCTATGAGTTAGCAAGTCAATCAGTGAGCTAAAAGCTATGAGTTAGCAAGTCAATCAGTGAGCTAAAAGCTATGAGTTAGCAAGTCAATCAGTGAGCTAAAAGCTATGAGTTAGCAAGTCAATCAGTGAGCTAAAAGCTATGAGTTAGCAAGTCAATCAGTGAGCTAAAAGCTATGAGTTAGCAAGTCAATCAGTCAGCTAAAAGCTATGAGTTAGCAAGTCAATCAGTGAGCTAAAAGCAATGAGTTAGCAAGTCAATCAGTCAGCTAAAAGCTATGAGTTAGCAAGTCAATCAGTGAGCTAAAGCTATGAGTTAGCAAGTCAATCAGTGAGCTAAAAGCTATGAGTTAGCAAGTCAATCAGTGAGCTAAAAGCTATGAGTTAGCAAGTCAATCAGTGAGCTAAAAGCTATGAGTTAGCAAGTCAATCAGTGAGCTAAAAGCTATGAGTTAGCAAGTCAATCAGTGAGCTAAAAGCTATGAGTTAGCAAGTCAATCAGTGAGCTAAAAGCTATGAGTTAGCAAGTCAATCAGTGAGCTAAAAGCTATGAGTTAGCAAGTCAATCAGTGAGCTAAAAGCTATGAGTTAGCAAGTCAATCAGTCAGCTAAAAGCTATGAGTTAGCAAGTCAATCAGTGAGCTAAAAGCTATGAGTTAGCAAGTCAATCAGTGAGCTAAAAGCTATGAGTTAGCAAGTCAATCAGTGAGCTAAAAGCTATGAGTTAGCAAGTCAATCAGTGAGCTAAAAGCTATGAGTTAGCAAGTCAATCAGTGAGCTAAAAGCTATGAGTTAGCAAGTCAATCAGTGAGCTAAAAGCTATGAGTTAGCAAGTCAATCAGTGAGCTAAAAGCTATGAGTTAGCAAGTCAATCAGTGAGCTAAAAGCTATGAGTTAGCAAGTCAATCAGTGAGCTAAAAGCTATGAGTTAGCAAGTCAATCAGTGAGCTAAAAGCTATGAGTTAGCAAGTCAATCAGTGAGCTAAAAGCTATGAGTTAGCAAGTCAATCAGTCAGCTAAAAGCTATGAGTTAGCAAGTCAATCAGTGAGCTAAAAGCAATGAGTTAGCAAGTCAATCAGTGAGCTAAAAGCTATGAGTTAGCAAGTCAATCAGTGAGCTAAAAGCTATGAGTTAGCAAGTCAATCAGTGAGCTAAAAGCTATGAGTTAGCAAGTCAATCAGTGAGCTAAATGCTATGAGTTAGCAAGTCAATCAGTGAGCTAAAAGCTATGAGTTAGCAAGTCAATCAGTGAGCTAAAAGCTATGAGTTAGCAAGTCAATCAGTGAGCTAAAAGCTATGAGTTAGCAAGTCAATCAGTGAGCTAAAAGCTATGAGTTAGCAAGTCAATCAGTGAGCTAAAAGCTATGAGTTAGCCGACCGGTAATCAGTCAGCTAAAAGCAATGAGTTAGCCGACCGGTAATCAGTGAGCTAAAAGCTATGAGTTAGCCGACCGGTAATCAGTGAGCTAAAAGCTATGAGTTAGCCGACCGGTAATCAGTGAGCTAAAAGCTATGAGTTAGCCGACCGGTAATCAGTCAGCTAATCAGCAGGTTTGGAGAGTAACTGTTACATGTAATAACTTACGTTACCAGCAAAAATATTTTAATCAAATTACAAATACTTTTGAAAAATTAGATGATTACTTCTTGGACTACTTAAAAATGTAGAAAGGATGTTTACGTGGAGAAATACATGACACCTTTCTGTTTTCTCATGACATTCAATTCACTAATGAAAAAAGACGCAAGTTTAAATTCGTTCCATCTGAGCGATTCTGACCACCAATCAGAGACCACTATGATGACACACTAAATGATGACCACCAATCAGAGACCACTATGATGACACACCAAATGATGACCGCCAATCAGAAACCACTAGGATGACACACTAAATGATGACCACCAATCAGAGACCACTATAATGACACACCAAATGATGACCACCAATCAGAAACCACTAGGATGACACACCAAATGATGACCACCAATCAGAGACCACTATGATGACCACCAAATGAGTTTGATGGATCCTTTTTGTCTTCTTTTACTGCCTCATAAGGAGAAAGTAATCCAAAAGTAACTGAAAGTAATCAGTTTGGGTAATCCAAAAATTGCGTTACTGATTACAATTTTGGACAGGTAACTGTAACAGATTAGAAAGTAACCTACTCAACCCTGCTAATACGTTACAAGTTAACAACTCATTCAACCACTGAGTTTTGGAAACATCGATTCTGATGAAGTCTGGTGAGGAAAAAAAGTTGTAAATGGAGGCTACCAATAAGTAACCATTAAGCCAATTAGCCATTTCTCCAGCCATCCTATCAGTGAGTTCCCACGTCAGTCATCTGCATGCTGCTTTTCATCAGGTACTGTTGTTGTTTTTCCCTGTATCCATGGCAATAACCCCGGGGGGGGGGGGGGGGGGTCATGGTCCCTAATCATCCCATATAGTTTTGTCAGTTATAACGACCCATCTGATAGGCCTGATGCACATACGCATGGACACACTTACGCAAGCGAACACACACACACACCGTCACCCAATAAACAGGGCAGCTCTGGAGTGTGTCCTACACAGACCCTAAACACGAGAGAGAGAGAGAGAGACAGAGAGACAGAGAGGGAGGGAGAGAGAGCGATAGAGCTCTCTAAATTAGGCCCAGGGTTCTATACAAAGGGTTGTCTGTTCTGAACTTCCAGTACTCACGATTTCCAGTTCCACCCCAGCAGATATGTTGCACTATGTTCTATAAGGGGCTTCCATCACACCACATTCATACTAACCACTCATTAGATTAAAATGTATTACAACATGAATTCACATTTTCTCTGCAGATTATAATAGATCTAAATATTACAGCGGTTTCACCCTGTTTTCTAAGAGAGACACGATCAACCTATTTCTGCTGCTGATATGTGGGAACAGGTGGGAGCCCCGCGGGTGTCCCTTTAGAGCTGAGAAGAACAACAAATTCTTCTTCTTCCCTCTCCGTTCTGTTCACTGCTGCTGCCTGCATAGTTGTGATTCTCAGAGGGTGAATGAAGGGAGATGGTAGGCAGGGTGTTGTCAAGGCAACCGGCGTGAGGGTCACCTCCATAAACACGATCACTGATCACTGCTGTACATGCGTCACCGGCGCGAGGGTCACCTCCATAAACACGATCACTGATAACTGCTGTACATGCGTCACCGGAAGTCCGTTGTTGGAACCTTTCACAACAGAGGATTAGGAGTGGGAAAATAGGACTAGAATACAGAACCACTGGCAACAAAACTAAATCAACTCAGTCACTTTCTCAATCACTCTCAAATTCAGTCAGTTACTTAATAATTCTCAAATTCAGTCAGCCACTCACTCACATTTATAGGTTACACTGTTAAAAACAGGATTTGAAAAACATGCTAACGCAAACCTGGTAATTAAACTACAGAGGATTCATGTGGGAAATAACATTAAGGGTCATAACATTATGGGTCATAACATTATGGGTCATAACATCATGGGTCATAACATTGGAGTCATAGCATTATGGGTCATAGCATTATGGGTCATAACATTATGGGTCATAACATTGGAGTCATAGCATTATGGGTCATAACATTATGGGTCATAATATTATGGGTCATAATACTGTATTATGGATCATAACATTGTGGGTCATAAAATGGTGGGTCACAACATTATGGGTCATAACATTAGAGTCATAGCATTATGGGTCATAACATTAGAGTCATAGCATTGTGGGTCATAACATTAGAGTCATAGCATTGTGGGTCATAACATTATGGGTCATAGCATTGTGGGTCATAACATTATGGGTCATAGCATTATGGGTCATAACATTATGGGTCATAGCATTATGGGTCATAACATGACATAACTATAACGTTTCAGGTAAGACACAAATGCAGGTTGTGTTGAAGTAACAATGTTTATTACAGCAACAGTGGCAGGCAGGAAGGGATCGATAATCCAGAGTGGTTTGGCAAAGGTACAGAACAGCAGGCAGGCTCAGGGTCAGGTCAGGCCGAGGTCAGTAATCCAGAGTAGGGGAAAAGGTACAGGACGGCAGGCAGGCTCAGGGGCAGGCAGAGTGGTGAGGCAGGCGGGCTCAGAGTCAGGACAGGCAAGGGTCAAAACCAGGAGGGTGAGAAAAAGGGACTGGAAAAAGCAGGAGCTGAGACAAAAACGCTGGTTGACTTGACAAACAAGACGAACTGGCAAGTTGCCCCTATTGCATACTGGACCATATTCCAAATAAACTACTGAAAGAGCTGCTTCCTGTGCTTGGCCCTCATATGTTGAACATAATGAATGGCTCCCTATCCACAGGATGTGTACCAAACTCACTAAAAGTGGCAGTAATAAAGCTTCTCTTGAAAAAGCCAAACCTTGACCCAGAAAATATAGAAAAAACTATCGGCCTATATCATATCTCTCATTCCTCTCAAATTTTTTTTGAAAAAGCTGCAACTCACTGCCTTCCTGAAGACTAACAATGTATTCGAAACAGTCTGGTTTTAGACACCATCATGGCACTGAGACTGGACTCGTGAAGGTGGTAAATTCACTTTAATGGTGTCAGACCAAGGCTCTGCATCTGTCCTCGTGCTCCTAGACCTTAGTGCTGCTTTTGATACCATCGATCACCACATTCTTTTGGAGAGATTGGAAACCCAAATTGGTCTACACGGACAAGTTCTGGCCTGGTTTAGACTTTATCTGTCGGAAAGATATCAGTTTGTCTCTGTGAATGGTTTGTCCTCTGACAAATCAACTGTAAATTTCGGTGTTCCTCAAGGTTCTGTTTTAGGACCTCTATTGTTTTCACTATATATTTTACCTCTTGGGGATGTCATTCGGAAACATAATGTTAACTTTCACTGCTATGAGGATGATACACAGCTGTACATTTCAATGAGATATGGTGAAGCCTCAAAATTGCCCTCCCTGGAAGCCTGTGTTTCAGACATAAGGAAGTGGATGGTGGCAAATGTTCTACTTTTCATCTTGATGATGACAATTCATCTTGGTGGTTGTACAGTCGTCTCAAATAAAACTGTCAAGGACCTTGGCGTTACTCTGGACCCTGATCTCTCTTTTGACGAACATATCAAGACTGTTTCAAGGGCAGTTTTTTTCCATCTACGTAACATTTCAAAAATCAAAAACTTTCTGTCCAAAAATAATCCTTGCTTTGTCACTTCTATATTAGACTCTACTTTATTAGACTCTACTTTATTAGACTCTACTTTATTAGACTCTACTTTCCGGCTACCCGGGATAAAGCACCACATAAACTTCAGTTAGTGCTAAATACAGCTGCTAGAATCTTGACAAGAACCAAAAAGCCTCTCTACACTGGCTTCCTGTTAAGGCTAGAGCTGAATTCAAGGATTTACTGCTAACCTACAAAGCATTACATGGGCTTGCTCCTACCTATCTCTCTGATTTGGTCCTGCCGTACATACCTACACTTACACTATGGTCACAAGACGCTGGCCTCCTAATTGTCCCTAGAATTTCTAAGCAAACACCTGGAGGCAGGGCTTTCTCCTATAGAGCTCAATTTTTATGGAATGGTCTGCCTATCCATGTGAGAGACGCAGACTCTGTCTCGACTTTTAAGTCTATTCAGTAGGTCCTATGATTGAGTGTAGTCTGGGCCAGGGGTGTGAAGGTGAATGGAAAGACATTGGAGCGACGAACCACCCACCTGGCCAGTTCCCTTCTCTCCACTGCGATTCTCTGCCTCTAACCCTACTACAGGGGCTGAGTCACTTGCTTTCTGGTGCTCTTCCAAGCCGTCCCTAGGAGGGGTGATTCACTTGAGTGGGTTGAGTCACTGACGTGATCTTCCTGTCCGGGTTGGTCCCTCCCTCGGGTTTGTGCCGCCGAGGATATCTTCGTGGGCTATACTCGGCCTTGTCTCAGAGTAGTAAGTTGGTGGTGGAAGATATCTCTCTAGTGGTGTGGGGGCTGAACTTTGGCAAAGTGGGTGGGGTTATATCCTGTCTGTTTGGCCCTGTCCGGGGGTATAGACGGACGGGGTCACAGTGTCTCCCGACCTCTCCTGTCTCAGCCTCCAGTAATTATGCTGCAATAGTTTATGTGTCTGGGGGTTACCTTGTCCTGGACCTGCTGTTTTCGACTCTCTCTCTCTCTCTTCCGCACCTGCTGTCTCTAACTCTGAATGATCGGCTATGAAAAGCCAACTGATATTTACTTCTGAGGTGCTGAGATGTTGCAGCCTCTACAATCACTGTGATTATTATTATTTGACCCTGCCGGTCATCTATGAACGTTTGAACATCTTGACCATGCACTGTTATAATCTACATCTGCTGATGTAAAAAGGGCTTTATTGTAACGATTTTCCTCCTCTTCTGACGAGGAGTATGAAGGATCGGACCAATGCGCAGCATGGTAAGTGTTCATGTTATTTTATTTCACCTGAACACAAAACAAAATAACAAGAGAATGAACGAAAACCAAACAGTCAACCCCCCCCCCCCCCCCCCCAAATGTTTTGGGCTGCCTCTCGTGCCTGTTGCTTGTTTGTGTTGCCAACTCCATTCTCCGGAATCCCTCCTCACTCTGTTCTAGAGAATCCCAGGCGGGCTCCGGCACTCTCCCTGGGTCAACCGACCACCTCTCTATCTCCTCCCAGGTTGTCTCATACTCCAGGTAGCGCTGCTCACCTGTCCAGGAGTCCCTTTCACCACGCTGCTTGGTCCTTTGGTGGTGGGTAGTTCTGTAATGATTTTCCTCCTCTTCTGACGAGGAGTATGAAGGATCGGACCAATGCGCAGCGTGTAAGTGTTCATGTTATTTTTATTTCAACTGAACACAAAACAAAATAACAAGAGCATGAACGAAAACGAAACAGTCCTGTCAGGTGCAGAAACACAAAACAGAAAACAACTACCCACAACCCATAGTGGGAGAACAGGCTGCCTAAGTATGGTTCTCAATCAGAGACAATGATAGCCAGCTGCCTCTGATTGGGATTGATTATGGTCATAAGATTATGGGTCATATCATTATGTGTCATAGCATTTTGGGTCTTTCAATTTCTGGTGAGACTCCCTCTTCTTTCACTGTCTTATTGTGGCTTGTCTAATGGCCTCTCGGCACCTCTCCCTCTTTTCCCTCTGTCCTCCCGCTATTCCTCCCTACAGTATTCTTCTCTGTGACGTCTACCCAGGGTCTGTGTGTCTACAGAGAACCCAGTGATAGTTTTACTGTCTGGGCGTTTCTACTGCTTCACATGCAAATGCAACAGAGATTAAAAACAAATGCTTAATTACTAGTTGGGAATAGAACTGAGCCAATGACCAAACAGTCAACAGAAAACCAATTTAGGGAGGAAGCAGAGGATGGTGGTAGAAAGTGGGAGGGAGGGAAGATGGGGTGGGATGGAGCGGAAGATGGTGGTTGAGTGAGGGAGAGAGGAAGAGAGCATATAAACATCTACTTTTTAAGATGTGTGAATATGCACATTCTCGTGTGAGGTGGTGAGGAAGTATTCAAGGCTCTGGCTTGTTGAGACTTGTGTGCAAGGTTGGGTAGGTTACTTTGTAAATGTAATCCGTTACAGTTACATGTCCAAAATTGTAATCAGTAAATGCATTTTTGGATTATCCAAATGCAGTAATGTAATCTGATTACTTTCTGTTACTTTTGGATTACTTTCCCCTTAAGAGCCATTAGAAGATGACAAAAAGGATCCATCAAACAAATTTGGTGTGTCATCATAGTGGTCTCTGGTTGGTGGTCATCATAGTGGTCTCTGATTGGTGGTCATAATTTAGTGTGTCATCGTAGTGGTCTCTGATTGGTGGTCATCATTTGGTGTGTCATCATAGTGGTCTCTGATTGGTGGTAATCATTTGGTGTGTCATCATAGTGGTCTCTGATTGGTGGTCATCATTTGGTGTATCATCATAGAGGTCTCTGATTGGTGGTCATCATTTGGTGTGTCATCATAGTGGTCTCTGATTGGTGGTAATCATTTGGTGTGTCATCATAGTGGTCTCTGATTGGTGGTAATCATTTGGTGTATCATCACAGAGGTCTCTGATTGGTGGTCAGACTCGCTCAGGTGGAACAAACGTAAACATAAACTTCAATGCTGAATTGAATGTCACTGAGAAAACAGAAAATGTCATAACATATTTTTTTTCTGCAAACATCCTTTCAAAATGTTTAAGTCATCCAAAAAGTAATCTAGTTTTTCAAAGGTATCTGAAATTTGATTATAATATTTTAGTTGGTAAGGTAACTGACTACAGTTGCAGTTTTGTTGTAATTTTTTTTACATGCATATGTCAGTGCATGCCTGTGTTTAAGGAACTAGGCTTTTGTGCAACCTTGACACAGGGCAGAGTTGTTTTGGGCCAAATCAAACGCAAATTTGAGCCGGCTTGAATTTGGTCATCTCTCTGTTGCTTTTTCCATTTGACATGTCTTCCTGTAATGGAAGCGTAGAAAGACTAAACAATGGAGAGGAATTGAGAAATGTTAACATTGCGGGCCTATCTCCAAGTCCCATTTGTTCAGTGGTAGTTGATTGGGTGGAAGCATGATTAGATACACAACCCACCAGCATGCCTGACTAGACCCTTATTCAACCCCTTATCGCTGTACTAAGAAGAGGGGAAGAAACCAACAGCACTGGTATACAGTACAACACAGGGTGGGTCTGTGTTTGGCTGGCCCTCTCAGTGTAGGTCTGTGATTGGCTGGCCCTCTCAGTGTAGGTCTGTGATTGGCTGGTTATTGAATTTAAACCCTGGTTGTGGATGGACAGATTTCCTCCCTCTGTTTCAACGGTGGAGAGGAGTGACATTCATTTGTTCCTCTCTTGCCACAGCAGGGTGGTCCTTCTCTAGATAACATGTGATACTGATCAGATTGGGATGACTGGCTGGAGCACTGCCCAGTGAAATACACACACACACACACCAGAATGAGAGAAAGGGAAATGAAGAGGTACTCCACCCTTCTCTTCTGCTGAAGAGTTGATGAACTGACTAAAAACAAAAATACATTCAATTCAGATGTTTTCTTTGTGTGTTAGCTTTGTTTTTCAAATGGGACGAAGTTAAAATTATAACATTGGATTATTTCATGGTATTCTTTGAGAGAGAAGTCTGCTGAGTGAGATGTTTCACTATGTTTGTGAAGGACTGTGTGTTCAGTCAGCTCTGCCCTTTGCTCCTGTCATTTAAGTAAGTCGAGTCGATGTGAAATCAGACTATTACACACTGTTCTGATGTGGTACCAGACTATTACACACTGTTCTGATGTGGTACCAGAGTATTACACACTGTTCCGATATGGTACCAGAGTATTACACACTGTTCTGATGTGGTACCAGAGTATTACACACTGTTCTGATGTGGTACCAGACTATTACACACCGTTCTGATGTGGTACCAGAGTATTACACACCGTTCCAATGTGGTACCAGACTATTACACACTGTTCTGATGTGGTACCAGACTATTACACACCGTTCCGATGTGGTACCAGACTGTTCTGATGTGGTACCAGACCATTACACACTGTTCTGATGTGGTATCAGAATGTTATGATGTGGTACCAGAATGTTCTGATGTGGTATCAGAATGTTCTGATGTGGTATCAGAATGTTCTGATGTGGTACCAGACTATTACACACTGTTCTGATGTGGTACCAGACTATTACACACTGTTCTGATGTGGTACCAGACTGTTCTGATGTGGTACCAGACTGTTCTGATGTGGTACCAGACTGTTCTGATGTGGTACCAGACTGTTCTGATGCGGTATCAGAATGTTCTGATGAGGTATCAGACTGTTCTGATGTGGTACCAGACTGTTACACACTGTTCTGATGTGGTACCAGACTGTTCTGATGTGGTATCAGACTGTTCTGATGTGGTATCAGAATGTTCTGATGTGGTATCAGACTGTTACACACTGTTCTGATGTGGTATCAGAATGTTCTGATGTGGTATCAGACTATTACACACTGTTCTGATGTGGTATCAGAATGTTCTGATGTGGTATCAGACTATTACACACTGTTCTGATATGGTATCAGAATGTTCTGATGTGGTATCAGACTATTACACACTGTTCTGATGTGGTACCAGAATGTTCTGATGTGGTATCAGAATGTTACACACTGTTCTGATGTGGTATCAGAATGTTCTGATGTGGTACCAGACTTCATCAGTGACTTCAAATGAAGATACCGTTTAGTTGTGCGTTATTTCTGTCGAAGGCAGCGTGACGTGAGAGGGCTTTTTCAGAGGTCATTGTCCTGGTCCAGACGAGTTCAGCCCAGTCTCTGTGTGGCTGCACTAATCTGTTTTAATGATGTCTTACAGCCAACCCACACACACACAGCCAGGGTGCTCCCTAGACCGCCTTCCCCGGCGCCTAGAGGCGTCTGGCGGGATATGTGACACGATATGGACCGTCTTAGACGGGAGCTATCCTACCAACATGCTCCGGGGTTTTCGTTCACAGTTTCTGGGAAAATAAATGCCTTTGTGATGCTCCACACTGTGAGGTTTCTAACGCCTCACGCATCATCAATGACTCTCCCGTGTGATGGGTGTCTTTGTGTTTCCCGCACTGGCACGAGTGGAGACTGTGGCCTTCCTTACTCACTGAATGGCTCTGATTGAACCATTTGTCTGTCAACTATACCCTTGTGAGACCTTGGTAATCTTTGTCTTAAAACAATAATAAACTTAATTCCAAATTTAAACTGATTACACATAGACTGCTTAATATTGTTCTCTTTTTTTCCAATTCAATTCAAGGGGCTTTATTTCTCTCTCTCTCTCTCAGATCCTGACTGACTACTGCGTGACTGCCCTGCCTCAGCCACACCGCTCTTATTTGAAGTGATCTGGCGGAGTGCTCTCACGACATCCGCTTCTCATATTTGTTACACAGATCTCAGGCAAATCCATTCTACACACACACTTATAGCAACCTTGTAAAAAGACACACACACACACGCAGGCACACACAACTCAATATGTATTTGAGCTGATCTCCCCGCTATGAAGCACATAACTTTCCGCCTCTTCACTTCCTGGGAAGGCTTGAGTAAGAGAGCAGGCTGTATACAGTGAGTAAGAGAGCAGACTATATACAGTGAGTAAGAGAGCAGGCTGTATACAGTGAGTCAGATAGCAGGCTGTATACAGTGAGTAAGAGAGCAGGCTGTATACAGTGAGTCAGAGAGCAGGCTGTATACAGTTAGTCAGATAGCAGGCTGTATACAGTGAGTAAGAGAACAGGCTGTATACAGTGAGTAAGAGAGCAGGCTGTATACAGTGAGTAAGAGAGCAGGCTGTATACAGTGAGTAAGAGAGCAGGCTGTATACAGTGAGTAAGAGAGCAGGCTGTATACAGTGAGTCAGAGAGCAGGCTGTATACAGTGAGTCAGAGAGCAGGCTGTATACAGTGAGTCAGAGAGCAGGCTGTATACAGTGAGTAAGAGAGCAGGCTGTATACAGTGAGTCAGAGAGCAGGCTGTATACAGTGAGTAAGAGAGCAGGCTGTATACAGTGAGTCAGAGAGCAGGCTGTATACAGTGAGTCAGAGAGCAGGCTGTATACAGTGAGTCAGAGAGCAGGCTGTATACAGTGAGTCAGAGAACAGGCTGTATACAGTGAGTCAGAAAGCAGGCTGTATACAGTGAGTAAGAGAGCAGGCTGTATACAGTGAGTCAGAGAGCAGGCTGTATACAGTGAGTAAGAGAACAGGCTGTATACAGTGAGTCAGAGAGCAGGCTGTATACAGTGTGTAAGAGAGCAGGCTGTATACAGTGAGTAAGAGAGCAGGCTGTATACAGTGAGTCAGAGAGCAGGCTGTATACAGTGAGTCACACCCTTATCTGTTTCCCCTGTCTTTTTGCTTGTATCCACCCCCTGCCAGGTGTCACACATCTTCCCCATTATCCCCTGTGTATTTATTCGTAAAACCTACCAGCGTTTGTTTCACTGCTCCTGCCTGTTTCTTGGTCATGTTCTAGTCCTTACCGGTTTTGACTGTTCTGCTAGCCCTGACCCTGAGACTGCCTGCCGTTCTACACCCTTTACATCCTTTCTGGATTATTGACCCCTGCCTGCCTTGACCTGTCTTTTGCCCGCCCCTGTTGTTTAAAAAACTCTTGTTACTTCTACACCGTCTGCATCTGGGTCTTACCTAAACGTGATAGTACGAACTGGCCATGACTGACCCAGCAGACTCGGACCAGATGCGCAATTCCCTCGCCTCCGAAGAAGCCATTATTAGAAGGAACGAGGAGTTCCTTCGTGATCTGATGGACCTTGGCCGAATGTCACGACCAAGCCTTGAACACATTGCTGAAGCAATTCCGTGGGTTGTCGACTAAGCAGTTTACCACAACGGTAACCTCCCAGCCCCTCAGTAACCCGGCTGCAAGCAGTGCCGTCTCCCCGGTTTTCCGGGAACCCCACTCACCTCCCCAGGAGCGCTTCAATGGAGAGTCGGGCACCTGTCGGGAATTTATCGCTCAGTGATCACTCATCATGGAGCTGCAGCCTTCCTCCTTCCCCGCAGACTGCTCTAAGATAGCGTATCTCATCACGCTGATGTCCTGGAGGGTTCTCGCCTGGGCTATGGCAGTATGGGAACAACAGTCGGCCGTATGCTCCAGTCTGGAGGAGTTCGTGGCAGAGGTAAAGAAGGTTTTTGATACTCCATTGTGCAGGAAAGAGGCTACCCGGAAGTTACTCCAACTTCGGCAAGGCTCCCTTAGTGTGGCAGACTACGCAGTGGAATTCCGCACATTGGCATCAGCTAGATTTCCGCACACTGTTCTTTCCATCCGTCCTTCTGAGAGTTCCTGGAACCCGGAAGCACTGTTCGACATGTTCCTGCACAGAGTTTCAGAGGAAGTAAAGGACGAACTTGCTGCCCCAGAACTACCGACAGATCTCGACTTGCCCATCGCCTTGACCATTCGGATCAATGGGTGACTACGGGAACAAAGGAAGGAGAGGAGACTCGATTCCACTCGCCCGGCCAAGGATTACACCTCGCCTCCGAGCTATCCCGGAAGTCCCCAACGGCTCTGTTGCCGAGAGAACCCAGGGCTACCCAAGTTTTTCTGAGAGTATCCAAAGTCTGCTGATTCACCTCTTCCCAAACCTATGCAACTAGGCAGAGCTAGGCTGTCTCCAGCTGAACGGTTATACATGCTTCACACTTAGAGTTGCCTGTATTGCGGGACTACTGGTCATTTCGTCTCCACCTGTCCACTAAAAGACCAGGCTCACCAGTAGGAGTGAGTACTCTTGTGGGCCATACGGAGAACTGTTCCTCTCTCCCTACTCGCATCCCTTTTCCCTGCCATGTTGCTGTGGGGGAACCAGTCGAAGTCTCTCTGGGTCCTTATCGACTCTGGAGCCGATGAGAGCTTTATGGACGCTCTCTGGCTTCCGAGCTGGATATCCCTACTCAGCCCTTCTCCATTCCCATGGACATTAGAGCTCTGGACAGGTGCTCTATAGGCCTGGGTCACCCACAATATTACCCCCATCACCGACCCTATGACTGCGGGATTGATCGTCTCCCAGGCAACATCCGTCCCGGGACGACTGTACTCTCTGTTGGGTCCGGAGACCAAGGCTATGGAGACCTACATTGTGGACATCCTAGCTGCTGGGTTTATCCGTCCTTCTGCCTCCCCCTTCTTTGTGGAGAAGAAGGACAAAACCCTGCGCCCGTGCATCGACTACCGAGGTCTCAACGACATCATGGTGAAGAACCGCTACCTGCTACCTCTCATCTCCTCGGCCTTTGAGCCGCTCCAGGGTGCCACCGTGTTCTCCAAGCTGGACCTACGGAGCACCTACCACCTGGTGCGGATAAGGGAGGGGACGAGTGGAAGACTGCCTTCAACACGGCCAGAGGCCACTACGGGTACCTGGTCATGCCCTTTGGCCTTAACAATGCCCCTGCTGTCTTCCAGGCTCTGGTTAATGATATTCTCTGCGACATGTTGAACCGGTTTGTCTTGGTCTACATTGATGACATCCTCGTCTTCTGCCACTCCACCCAAGAACACGTGGTCCATGTCTGGCAGGTTCTCCAACACCTCCTGGAGAACCAGCTTTTTGTAAAAGCTGAGAAGTGCGAATTCCATCGCTCCACCATCCCCTTTCTGGGTTACATCATCACTGCAGGGAGCATACAGATGGATCCCGGGAAAGTGAGTGCGGTGGTGGATTGGCCCCAGCCCACGTTTAGAGTTCAGCTGCAGCGGTTCCTGGGCATTGCCAACTTTTATCACCGCTTTATCCGGGGCTACAGCACCCTGGCTTCCCCCTGTCTGCACTCACCTCTTCCAAGGTTCCGTTCATGTGGTGGAGTCACTGGTTGGAGGAGGCAGAACCATCCAGGCAGGTTCCATGCCTGACGTGGTGCGCTCCGCGGTCCTGGAGTAGGCCCACTCCTCCAGGCTTGCCTGCCACCCGGGCTCCCGGTGGACCTTGGCTTTTGTGCGACAACGCTTTTGGTGGCCTACCATGGTTCCTGACGTCTCCGCCTTTGTCGTCGCTTGCACGGTCTGTGCACAGAACAAGACCCCTCGACAAGCTCCAGCTGGTCTCCTCCAACTTCTGCCTGTCGCTCATCGCCCCTGGTCTCACATCTCCCTGGACTTTGTCACGGGTCTCCCCCCGTCTGATGGCAACACTGCCATCCTGACCGTGGTGGATCGATTTTCCAAAGCCACCCACTTCATTTCTGTCCTCAAGCTACCCTTGGCCAAGGATACGGCCCAGCTCATGGTGCAGCACGTTTTCCGGATCCATAGGCTGCCCGTGGACATGGTCTCCGACCGGGGTCCTCAGTTCTCATCCCAGTTTGTCCGCCACTGTCGTCGTACCTGGAGAGCCCGGTCTGCCCTCCTCAAGACCACCTCCAGGTATCGACAATAAGCGGATCACCACCGGACCCCGGCTCCCGGTATCGTCTCGGGCAGAAGGTCTGGTTATCCACCCGATCTGCACCTCCGGGAGGAATACCGCAAGCTCTCCCCCCAGTTTATCGTCCCGTTTCCAATCTCCAAAATGAATAGCCCCTCTGCTGTTCATCTTCTGTTGCCCCGTACCCTTCGTATACATCCCACCTTTCATGTGTCCAGAGTTAATCCCATGTCTCACATGGGATTAAGCAAAGGAAGCAAAAAAAGGGAGTTAGGAAAGGTGGAAAGGAGCTAGGAAAGAAAATAGATAAGAAAATGGACATAGGGATGGAGGTGAGGAAAGGGAGGTAGGGAAGGAGGAAAGAAAGCTAGGAGGGAAGTTAGGAAAAGGACGGAAGCTAGGAAAAGAGGAAATGAAAGGGAGTGAGGAAAGGAGGAATGGAATCTAGGAAAGGAAAGAAAGGAAGCTAGGGAAAGTCAGAAATTAACTAGTAGGGAAGGAAATGAAGCTAGTAAAAAAGAGGAAAGGAAGCTAGGAAAAGAAGAGCCCATATGTATGTGGTAGGGATTAACCACGACCAGTAGATGGCGATAGTATTGGTTTAAGTGACAGGCTAGTTTTAGTGACAGGCTACTGCGATCTGCAGCTGGATACTATTACAGGCGACAGTGGAGGGGTGGTGCTCATGTCGTTCCAGGTATAAACATCATAGAGTTAAAGGACTCATCTTTGTATTTGTGCCATTATAGCTTCAGTGACAGCATTGGCTGTAGTAAATGTTCTTCTTCACGATTGGCTGATCCCTCCTGATGACCCAGTTGGACATGACTCCAACAGGGTCACCAGGAGGGATCAGCCAATGAAGTTGGAAGTCACGCCCAGTTGACTACATTAAAATGGGTGAAGCCCTCAACCACACTGCACATGCCTTTTGGCCACTAAAGTCCTCTATCATTCTCTATGATCAAAACATAACACCAACCACGAACACAGCTCATATCTAAGCACAAGATAATACTTGATAATCTTGCTTTTGCAGGTCAGTAGTAGTTCTATCAATAGCCTCAATAATACAATTATTATTATACATATTATTCCTATATTCTGCTTTCATTTGTAATTCGTGTTTTATCATAGATAATTGACAGTGATGCTTCTTGTTGTGATTCTGAATGCGCATGGATGGGACCGGAACCCATGCTTTGTTGTGATTCTGAATGCGCATGGATGGTTCCGGAATCCATGCTTTGTTGTGATTCTGAATGCACCTGGCGCATGGATGGGACCGGAATCCATGCTTTGTTGTGATTCTGAATGCGCATGGATGGGACCGGAATCCATGCTTTGTTGTGATTCTGAATGCGCATGGATGGTTCCTTAATCCATGCTTTGTTGTGATTCTGAATGCGCATGGATGGTTCCTTAATCCATGCTTTGTTGTGATTCTGAATGCACCTGGCGCATGGATGGGACCGGAATCCATGCTTTGTTGTGATTCTGAATGTGCATGGATGGTTCCGGAACCCATACTTTGTTGTGATTCTGAATGCGCATGGATGGGACCGGAACCCATGCTTTGTTGTGATTCTGAATGCGCATGGATGGTTCCTTAATCCATGCTTTGTTGTGATTCTGAATGCGCATGGATGGTTCCTTAATCCATGCTTTGTTGTGATTCTGAATGCACCTGGCGCATGGATGGGACCGGAATCCATGCTTTGTTGTGATTCTGAATGTGCATGGATGGTTCCGGAACCCATGCTTTGTTGTGATTCTGAATGCACCTGGCGCATGGATGGGACCAGAATCCATGCTTTGTTGTGATTCTGAATGCGCATGGATGGTTCCTTAATCCATGCTTTGTTGTGATTCTGAATGCGCATGGATGGTTCCTTAATCCATGCTTTGATGTGATTCTGAATGCGCATGGATGGTTCCTTAATCCATGCTTTGTTGTGATTCTGAATGCACCTGGCACATGGATGGGACCGGAACCCATGCTTTGTTGTGATTCTGATGCCATGTGGGGAATCGTAGGTGCCTCATTTCAGCGTTTACCTCTTCTTTTGACTGCTTTCATGTCAATGCTAATATGGCACAAACTGTAAAGATGTATTTGAAAGACAACAAGTGCTCATTGTCCAAATGTATTAATGTTTTCAATAAACATTTGGAGCATAAACATTGTTTACACATTGTCAACAATCTAAGCCAACCCCGATCTGTTTTCCACCATAGTTGCTCACTCATCGGTTTTTGTTGCTAAATAGGCTAAACCACCCATCTATTGGACTATGATTGTGCCTTTCTGTATTATACTTGTGCTAAAAAAATAATGTAATTCTACTGAGCCATTTACCTTATGTTCCTATTCTTATATTTTATTATTCTTATTGTTTTTTCATTTGTTGAGAAGAAATCTGCAAGTAAAGCATTTGGTTGAACTCGAACTTGAAACTTATGCCAAAGCCTAAAAGCCAAATATAGCCCTCTGTCTCTCTCTCACACACACTCCCAATCCCCTCCCCCTCTTACGGAGACACGCAAGCACACACTCAGCAGGATTCTCTATTTACATTACACACTTGCCCACACAGCATAGCGTGCTAAACGGACTCAATAACGCCTAGCTTCAAAGTCCCTCCAGGCACGGCGCCCTGAAACACTGGCTGCACCTTCCGAATTAGGTTCATTTGCCTTGGCTACCGATTAGATCACAAGAACACAATTAAACTTTTTGTTCAATATATTCCACGATACATAGCCTAGCCTTTCATATGCTATGTTCATATAAAATTGAAAATGTAGTTATTACGGTGCATACAGTATTTTCCTATTAAGCACTGTTCTTGATTATTTGAGGGTATTTCATCATGCGTGAGTGAGTCAAATAGAAAGAGAGACAGGAAGAGAGAGGCATGAGTGAGTGTCATTCAGATTTCGTTCGCGTGCGTTCTCAAGTCCAAAGGCAAGAAAGGTCGCGAGCTTCGAGGATTTTCTTTGTCTGTCTGAAACTATACTTTACGCCGTTTTATCACGCACCCGTAGTTTGCGGCACAAAGGCGGAAAAACCGGCACGAAGTTAGATGTCTACTAGCGAGCGAGTGGGCGATGCCATTTGCATCAGAGGCCGAGTCCGCACGATTCATTGACGGGGTTAAATAGCACCACACGCATGCAGGGAAGAGGTCACTCATTCACTCAGCCAGCCACTCAAACTCAGCAGAGCGCATTAACCCATACTTAGGCTACACAGACCGGGTCAGAGTCAGAGAGGATGAAATTAGACCAATGACATCAGATAAAAAGCCAAACATGTCGGCCAAATTACATTTACAAACAATATATTTCCTAAAATAAATTGCTCTTGCCTCCTGTAATATCTCTAAGCAAAAGGGGGGAAATGCCCCACGGGACTGTCTTGCCGTTGTTTCACATTACTTTAGAGGCGAGGAATTTAACGCACAGACAACAGACCACAAAGCCATTCCCAAGCTTGATTCCTCTGCTAGGCGTGTTGGTTCCTGAAAAGTGTCTCTCTCTTCCTGCGCTGGGCACAGCAGTTCAGGCAGGCGACGTACTGTGTCATTCTGCGTAAAAACCGGCGCGGTATCCATGGTGACAGACAACGCTTGGATCGCTCTTCCTGGCCAAGCGCACAGAAGGAAACAGCGTAACACTTTTTAGTGAGATAATTGCTGTTTTGCTACTTTCGTTTCAAGAAAATTGGCCCAATGGGTAGGTAAAGGCGTCTTGTGTTACTGTTGATGATTAGATCAACTATAAAACCAAATCAAAAAGCTTTCTGGTACGTGTGTGTGTGGTGAGTGAGAGGCAACAGATTTGTTTTAAAGTTGGTCGTTTGTTCGGGAAGGATAGTTAACCAGCTGATGTTGGCAGA
Source organism: Oncorhynchus kisutch (assembly GCF_002021735.2). Classification (NCBI taxonomy): domain Eukaryota; kingdom Metazoa; phylum Chordata; class Actinopteri; order Salmoniformes; family Salmonidae; genus Oncorhynchus; species Oncorhynchus kisutch. The sequence continues at coordinate 84,657,727 of NC_034188.2, read as the reverse complement.
CTGCCTCCAACGAAATCCATTTTTGAAACTTGACTTGAGATTTGTCAGTATGCCAAGCAAATGATACCCCCCTAGCCCGCTGCTTTGAAATGGTGTTATAACAAACATACAGCTGTCTATCTATCTGTGTGTGTGTGAGAATTGAGAGACAGATAGATCGTGTCTGTGTGTCTGTTTCTCTCTCTGTGTGTCTGTTTCTGTGTGTGTGTGTGTGTATAGCCTGTACGTGCATTTCTCTCACGATTGTGTTCATGCGGAATAGATGAGTCTATGAACAGCTTGTCACTCTCACATTAGAGCGATTCGTGGTTCAATCAAGGCTAAAATGTCACAGGGAAGGGGTTGTTATGCTAAACTTGTTCTCACGTTTGAATCAGTCCTAAAGGGTGTTTCTACTCCTGGGTAAGCAAGTAAACGAGGACCTAAGTCTTCCTGTTGCATTTCAGGCCAGGGAGGGAGGAGGGACTGCATAGAGGGGGATGGGTCTGTGTTTGTCTGTCTCGTGTGTGTACCCTACATACACACATGCCCTTTCACTCCAATTCCCCCTGATCGTCTGCGAGGGCATATGTCTCACCGCACGCAGGGGTTACTTAGCGGATACCCACTGATCTACATTCAGCTTTGTATTTCCCACCTAATGGTCAAGGTTACGATTTCGGGAGGGTAAACTGATCTTAGATCTGTGCATCACACACTTGCCCGGCCTAGCATGTCCCCTCAGATGACCAATACCACCTGTGTGTGTGACAGTCCCCTCAGTGCAGGCCATAGAGTAAATACCATAAGCTGTACTGATTAATCTATTAATGTGGCACGGCAAAGTGGATTTAATATGGTCAACATCACGCCACCCAGAACCATATATTTAGAGAGAAAAGCTAACTTCTTACATTTTGAATATGCACTTACATAGCATTGTTTACATATTCCCAATGTAATGTTAAAGTGGAACTGACTGCATTTGAACAATATGAAACACAGACAATCATAATATCTGTAAAAAAAAATCTAATTCCTAGGTTAAGCTACAAAATCAACTTTCTAAGAGGTTTTAAAAATAGGTTATTATTTGACAACAACAAAAAAATCCATGACATACAGTAATGCATTGTGGGTAGAATAGATGGATGCAGTTCAATGCATGATCAACAATACATTTCTTTGTAGTCCCAAAAATATTGCTATCAGGTTGTAAATCACAGCTGGCCTGGTACATTGTTTGCTGCCTCCATTCGGGATGCACTGTTTCAGTTTCAATGACTCAATATTTTGGATAAAAACGGACAACTGTAACTAAGGCTGGGAATGTCAATACAATCAAACTAGCAAGGGCAATGATCACACGTCAATCATAACATGGCTAATATACTAGCGTACATGTCAAACACAATACCTGCTGAACGAATAGGACACACAAGCGAGTATAAATGAGTCAAGAGTTGAGTCATCTACTTTCTGAAATTACAACCTGATTCGCTCCCATCGGTGAACTCAACTTCAATTTGGCTGCTTTCGTTTGTCAGGTTTACAGCACGCAGTGGAGGGAAAGTGTACAGACACATAGGTTACTAGAACGTTGCAGACTGGCTTCTGTTTTTAAAGGTTGGAAATAACAAAACAAACAAAAACCTGCAACAAAACAACATGCAAAGGAGAAACATGTAGGCCTTTTACAGAGACATTTGAGTAGTAGCCTCGGCTGGCTACTCAACCTCAATACATTTTGAGAGCACCACACAGCGATGCTGCCTTCAACCGCGCCGGTGATCCATCCAGCGCAAAAACACCTTTTAAGTTTCCATGTTACAACAAACGTTTCACGAATGCCTTACTCTACATCATTCCATGCATTTATGAAAACGAGCATATCTAAGTGCTCGCTTGTCAGTAGGTCAAACAGAAGAGGTGACCTATTCTTCCCGGGTGTACACATTTTAATACGGTTTCATGTTGCTGAAACGCTGTCAGTTCCACTTTAATGGGGAGCCAACATGGCTGCCATGTCATGTTGTAGAGTCATGTAAACACATCATAACGCAGAAACCTCATTGGCCCAAAAACGTCTAAACACATTGCTCTTGATTTACCCTCCCAGTCACCTCAGACATGAACCACTTTCATCATGTAACAACATACAATGCATAGGCCCACTGACAGACCAGTCTGGTCTCATTAGCTTTAGGACTGGGGTGAACCCCTCCCCACAGGACCACCTCAACCTTTACTCCGTAACTTTACAGTATATCAACCTTAAAGTGTGAGGTTTGAGACAAGGCCTTTGCATCAGTGCCGTTCATAGTTCCGTATGCATGACGTCCTGACAAATCTATTTAAGATACAGTAAAACACGGTTTGCATGTTGATTCATTTTGCCCCATATCATTGTATCATCACAGGAGAGAGAGAGTCTGTGGAGAGAGAGGAGATGGGCCTACACATTCCCTACTACCCTCTCCCAGAGGAAATACAACAGGTACTCTATACACACACACACACACACACACAGTCTCCTTCCTTTCTGGAGTGATTCCCATTGTAATGTTGCCCTTCGCAGCCCTGTGTGCACCGCCTGTTTGTCTCTTCTGTCAGTTTCCGGATGTTCCCAGAGAGAATTAGAGGTAGCTGTGAACAACAATGGAACCCGACCACAGTGTGAGAGTGGCCATTCCGTGCCCACAGACAGACAGCCTGTCCCCCCCTGCCCCCTCCTCCCCGTCTCACCACACAAAGGAGAGGCTCTGGGAAACTGGGTTATCCTATTTTAATCGTGCGATTTTATGGCAGAGTTCCACCTCTCTCTCTCTCTCTCTCTCTCTACCCATCCCTCTCCCTCCACTCAGATTTCAATCAGCTTGTAAAATACTGGATGTTCTGGGCTTAGACCCCTGTGGAGAAGACTTCAGCTCCATTTATTGGATAGAGAAAAAAAATAAACGAATGAAAAACAAAAAAACAAAGCTGAACAGACAACATGTGCCAATGTGGGAATAATAAGGGGTGAAATAACATGCCCATAGTGCTGTTAAGCCTGGGGACGTGGGGGTCTGCACAGTGGTTTAACGGTGGACCGCTGAGAGGGAGATCACACAGCACACACACTTCTAAACTCCTCTGTGCTTATGACAGCTTTCACAAAGTGATAGGCCTATCTATTCTGTTTTTATTTTCATTTTTAAATGATATTATTTGAAATTACTTGCCACCTTTATATGTGCTAATTGCCTTGTTTTCATTCTGTGGTTATTAATTAAACCATTGGTGCTGTTAATAATGACAAGACAGCAGTAAGAATCCATCACAGCATGGTAAAAATAACACAATTTCTTAAATTGTTGGTAAACTAGGTTAGAGTAGCACCTGTTGGTAAACTAAGTACCTTAGTACATTAGAACAGCACCTGTTGGTAAACTAGGTACCTTAGTACGTTAGAGTAGCACCTGTTGGTAAACTAGGTACCTTAGTACGTTAGAGTGGCACCTGTTGGTAAACTAGGTACCTTAGCACGTTAGAGTGGCACCTGTTGGTAAACTAGGTACCTTAGCACGTTAGAGTGGCACCTGTTGGTAAACTAGGTACCTTAGTACATTAGAACAGCACCTGTTGGTAAACTAGGTACCTTAGTACATTAGAGTAGCACCTGTTGGTAAACTAGGTACCTTAGTACGTTAGAGTAGCACCTGTTGGTAAACTAGGTACCTTAGTACGTTAGAGTGGCACCTGTTGGTAAACTAGGTACCTTAGCACGTTAGAGTGGCACCTGTTGGTAAACTAGGTACCTTAGCACGTTAGAGTAGCACCTGTTGGTAAACTAAGTACCTTAGTACATTAGAACAGCACCTGTTGGTAAACTAGGTACCTTAGTACGTTAGAGTAGCACCTGTTGGTAAACTAGGTACCTTAGTACGTTAGAGTGGCACCTGTTGGTAAACTAGGTACCTTAGCACGTTAGAGTGGCACCTGTTGGTAAACTAGGTACCGTAGCACGTTAGAGTGGCACCTGTTGGTAAACTAAGTACCTTAGTACGTTAGAACAGCACCTTTTGGTAAACTAGGTACCTTAGTACGTTAGAACAGCACCTGTTGGTAAACCAGTACCTTAGTACGTTAGAGCAGCACAGACATGCAGGACTTGTTTCTCCTTGGCTCATGGATAATTGATGAGGAGTAGAGTTAGCTAGCTAGCACATTTAGATAGCGTGTTGTGTTTTACCCCTGGCTGCCCCCTGCACTCTGTGTCTGGGTGTGTATCTAAACGGGTCACGGAAGGGTTGGGAGGAGAGACTGAATTCCACTCCCAGGCCTCTAGTCAGGTCAGGGTCACAGACAGGCTCAGTATGAGTGATCACCTTGATTATGGCATGTATCACTTGCTATAGGTCTACACATGACACATTACGTAGAACTATACTTTCTGTATTCATACAGGACCATCAGACCATCGAAATGTCAACTCTACAGTGATATACTGTCGATTGCCTACAGAGTGCTATACAAGTCACTGTGTTAGATCATGCAGAATGTAGAGTTTAGCAAAGTCACCCTGACATGATCTGTCTATGAAGTGGTACAGAAGTAAACTTTCTCTCCCTCGCTCTGTTCTGCTCCGTGTTTACAAACACAGGTAGATTCCTCCTGTCTTTTCCCCGCCTTTCCGTGCCTCTGACTGTTGACCACCCAAAGGAGATCTCTTTTCCTCTCGTTCACCTTCCATCCATCCATTTTTCATGTGAGCGTGGCAAACTCTTCCAGAGAGAGAAGAGAGACACACAGGAGGTCCCTCTGAGCCACACCATGGTGCCTCTCTCTCTCTCCCTCTCCCTCTCTCTCTCTCCATCCCTCACTCCCTCCATCTCTGAATAATGGATAGTTTAAAACCAGACACACTCCTCCTTCTTCCTCTTTCGTACCTCAGGAGGTCAGGGGATAATGGTAGCACTTGTGTTATGTGTTCACTATGATTAGTGTAGCCCCCCCCACTATGATTAGTGTAGCCCCCCCCACCCCATCTCTCTGAGAGTCTCTTTCTCCACATCTCCCTGTCTCTCTCCATTCCACTCACTCTCACTTTGTCTGTCTTTCTATTTATTTCTCCAGTTTATTCCCTCTTCTCATGTGCCTCTACCCCTCCTCTAATGTATATCAGCTCTATTAGCTCTGTCAGTCCTGTAGGGTATAGTGTCAGTCCTGTAGGGTATAGTGTCAGTCCTGTAGGGTATAGTGACAGTCCTGTAGGGTATAGTGACAGTCCTGTAGGGTATAGTGTCAGTCCTGTAGGGTATAGTGTCAGTCCTGCAGGGTATAGTGTCAGTCCTGTAGGGTATAGTGTCAGTCCTGTAGGGTACAGTGTCAGTCCTGTAGGTCCTGCAGGGTATAGTTTCAGTCCTGTAGGGTATAGTGTCAGTCCTGTAGGGTACAGTGTCAGTCCTGTAGGTCCTGCAGGGTATAGTGTCAGTCCTGTAGGGTATAGTGTCGGTCCTGTAGGTCCTGTAGGGTATAGTGTCAGTCCTGCAGGGTATAGTGTCAGTCCTGTAGGTCCTACAGGGTATAGTGCCAGTCCTGTAGGTCCTGCAGGGTATAGTGCCAGTCCTGTAGGGTATAGTGTCAGTCCTGTAGGGTATAGTGTCAGTCCTGTAGGGTATAGTGTCAGTCCTGTAGGGTATAGTGTCAGTCCTGTAGGGTATAGTGTCAGTCCTGCAGGGAATAGTGTCAGTCCTGCAGGGTATAGTGTCAGTCCTGCAGGGTATAGTGTCAGTCCTGTAGGGTATAGTGTCAGTCCTGCAGGGTATAGTGCCAGTCCTGTAGGTCCTGCAGGGTATAGTGTCGGTCCTGTAGGTCCTGTAGGGTATAGTGTCAGTCCTGCAGGGTATAGTGTCAGTCCTGTAGGTCCTACAGGGTATAGTGCCAGTCCTGTAGGTCCTGCAGGGTATAGTGCCAGTCCTGTAGGGTATAGTGTCAGTCCTGTAGGTCCTGTAGGGTATAGTATCGGTCCTGTAGGTCCTGTAGGGTATAGTATCAGTCCTGTAGGTCCTGTAGGGTATAGTTTCAGTCCTGTAGGGTATAGTGTCAGTCCTGTAGGGTACAGTGTCAGTCCTGTTGGTCCTTCAGGGTATAGTGTCAGTCCTGTAGGTCCTTCAGGGTATAGTGTCAGTCCTGTAGGTCCTACAGGGTATAGTGCCAGTCCTGTAGGTCCTGCAGGGTATAGTGCCAGTCCTGTAGGGTATAGTGTCAGTCCTGTAGGTCCTGTAGGGTATAGTATCGGTCCTGTAGGTCCTGTAGGGTATAGTATCAGTCCTGTAGGTCCTGTAGGGTATAGTTTCAGTCCTGTAGGGTATAGTGTCAGTCCTGTAGGGTACAGTGTCAGTCCTGTTGGTCCTTCAGGGTATAGTGTCAGTCCTGTAGGTCCTTCAGGGTATAGTGTCAGTCCTGTAGTTCCTGTAGGGTATAGTTTCAGTCCTGTAGGGTATAGTGTCAGTCCTGTAGGTTACAGTGTCAGTCCTGTAGGTCCTGCAGGGTATAGTGTCAGTCCTGTAGGGTATAGTGTCGGTCCTGTAGGTCCTGTAGGGTATAGTGTCAGTCCTGCAGGGTATAGTGTCAGTCCTGTAGGTCCTACAGGGTATAGTGCCAGTCCTGTAGGTCTTGCAGGGTATAGTGCCAGTCCTGTAGGGTATAGTGTCAGTCCTGTAGGTCCTGTAGGGTATAGTATCAGTCCTGTAGGGTATAGTATCAGTCCTGTAGGGTATAGTGTCAGCCCTGTAGGGTATAGTGTCAGTCCTGTAGGGTATAGTGTCAGTCCTGTAGGGTATAGTGTCAGTCCTGTAGGGTATAGTGTCAGTCCTGCAGGGTATAGTGTCAGTCCTGCAGGGTATAGTGTCAGTCCTGCAGGGTATAGTGTCAGTCCTGTAGGGTATAGTGTCAGTCCTGCAGGGTATAGTGCCAGTCCTGTAGGTCCTGCAGGGTATAGTGTCAGTCCTGTAGGGTATAGTGTCGGTCCTGTAGGTCCTGTAGGGTATAGTGTCAGTCCTGCAGGGTATAGTGTCAGTCCTGTAGGTCCTACAGGGTATAGTGCCAGTCCTGTAGGTCCTGCAGGGTATAGTGCCAGTCCTGTAGGGTATAGTGTCAGTCCTGTAGGTCCTGTAGGGTATAGTATCGGTCCTGTAGGTCCTGTAGGGTATAGTATCAGTCCTGTAGGTCCTGTAGGGTATAGTTTCAGTCCTGTAGGGTATAGTGTCAGTCCTGTAGGGTACAGTGTCAGTCCTGTTGGTCCTTCAGGGTATAGTGTCAGTCCTGTAGGTCCTTCAGGGTATAGTGTCAGTCCTGTAGTTCCTGTAGGGTATAGTTTCAGTCCTGTAGGGTATAGTGTCAGTCCTGTAGGGTACAGTGTCAGTCCTGTAGGCCCTTCAGGGTATAGTGTCAGTCCTGTAGGTCCTTCAGGGTATAGTGTCGGTCGTGTAGGGTATAGTGTCGGTCGTGTAGGGTATAGTGTCCGTCCTGTAGGTCCTTCAGGGTATAGTGTCAGTCCTGTAGGTCCTTCAGGGTATAGTATCGGTCGTGTAGGGTATAGTGTCGGTCGTGTAGGGTATAGTGTCGGTCCTGTAGGGTATAGCTAATTTTTTTAGAATTTTTTTTTCACCTTTATTTAACCAGGTAGGCTAGTTGAGAACAAGTTCTCATTTGCAACTGCGACCTGGCCAAGATAAAGCATAGCAGTGTGAACAGACAACAGAGTTACACATGGAGTAAACAATTAACAAGTCAATAACACAGTAGAAAAAAAAGAGAGTCTATATACATTGTGTGCAAAAGGCATGAGTAGGTAGGCAAATAATTACAATTTTGCAGATTAACACTGGAGTGATAAATGTTCAGATGGTCATGTACAGGTAGAGATATTGGTGTGCAAAAGAGCAGAAAAGTAAATAAATAAAAACAGTATGTGGATGAGGTAGGTAAAATTTGGTGGGCTATTTACCGATAGACTATGTACAGCTGCAGCGATCGGTTAGCTGCTCAGATAGCAGATGTTTGAAGTTGGTGAGGGAGATAAAAGTCTCCAACTTCAGCGATTTTTACAATTCGTTCCAGTCACAGGCAGCAGAGAACTGGAACGAAAGGCGGCCAAATGAGGTGTTGGCTTTAGGGATGATCAGTGAGATACACCTGCTGGAGCGCGTGCTACGGGTGGGTGTTGCCATCGTGACCAGTGAACTGAGATAAGGCGGAGCTTTACCTAGCATGGACTTGTAGATGACCTGGAACCAGTGGGTCTGGCGACGAATATGTAGCGAGGGCCAGCCAACTAGAGCATACAGGTCGCAGTGGTGGGTGGTATAAGGTGTTTTAGTGACAAAACGGATGGCACTGTGATAAACTGCATCCAGTTTGCTGAGTAGAGTGTTGGAAGCTATTTTGTAGATGACGTCGCCGAAGTCGAGGATCGGTAGGATAGTCAGTTTTACTAGGGTAAGTTTGGCGGCGTGAGTGAAGGAGGCTTTGTTGCGGAATAGAAAGCCGACTCTAGATTTGATTTTCAATTGGAGATGTTTGATATGAGTCTGGAAGGAGAGTTTACAGTCTAGCCAGACACCTAGGTACTTATAGATGTCCACATATTCAAGGTCGGAACCATCCAGGGTGGTGATACTAGTCAGGCGTGCGGGTGCAGGCAGCGAACGGTTGAAAAGCATGCATTTGGTTTTTACTAGCGTTTAAGAGCAGTCGGAGGCCACGGAAGGAGTGTTGTATGGCATTGAAGCTCGTTTGGAGGTTAGATAGCACAGTGTCCAAGGACAGGCCGGAAGTATGTAGAATGGTGTCGTCTGCGTAGAGGTGGATCAGGGAATCGCCCGCAGCAAGAGCAACATCATTGATATATACAGAGAAAAGAGTCGGCCCGAGAATTGAACCCTGTGGCACCCCCATAGAGACTGCCAGAGGACCGGACAGCATGCCCTCCGATTTGACGCACTGAACTCTGTCTGCAAAGTAATTGGTGAACCAGGCAAGGCAGTCATCAGAAAAACCGAGGCTACTGAGTCTGCCGATAAGAATATGGTGATTGACAGAGTCGAAAGCCTTGGCAAGGTCGATGAAGACGTCTGCACAGTACTGTCTTTTATCGATGGCCGTTATGATATCGTTTAGTACCTTGAGCGTGGCTGAGGTGCACCCGTGACCGGCTCGGAAACCAGATTGCACAGCGGAGAAGGTACGGTGTGATTCGAGATGGTCAGTGACCTGTTTGTTGACTTGGCTTTCGAAGACCTTGGAAAGGCAGGGCAGGATGGATATAGGTCTGTAACAGTTTGGGTCCAGGGTGTCTCCCCCTTTGAAAAGGGGGATGACTGCGGCAGCTTTCCAATCCTTGGGGATCTCAGACGATATGAAAGAGAGGTTGAACAGGCTGGTAAATAGGGGTTGCGACAATGGTGGCGGATAGTTTCAGAAATAGAGGGTCCAGATTGTCAAGCCCAGCTGATTTGTACGGGTCCAGGTTTTGCAGCTATTTCAGAACATCTGCTATCTGGATTTGGGTAAAGGAGAACCTGGAGAGGCTTGGGCGAGTAGCTGCGCGGGGGGGCGGAGCTGTTGGCCGAGGTAGGAGTAGCCAGGCGGAAGGCATGGCCAGCCGTTGAGAAATGCTTGTTGAAGTTTTCGATAATCGTGGATTTATCGGTGGTGACCGTGTTACCTAGCCTCAGTGCAGTGGGCAGCTGGGAGGAGGTGCTCTTGTTCTCCATGGACTTCACAGTGTCCCAGAACTTTTTGGAGTTGGAGCTACAGAATGCAAATTTCTGCCTGAAGAAGCTGGCCTTGGCTTTCCTGACTGACTGCGTGTATTGGTTCCTGACTTCCCTGAACAGTTGCATATCGCGGGGACTATTCGATGCTATTGCAGTCCACCACAGGATGTTTTTGTGCTGGTCGAGGGCAGTCAGGTCTGGAGTGAACCAAGGGCTATATCTGTTCTTAGTTCTGCATTTTTTGAACGGAGCATGCTTATCTAAGATGGTGAGGAAGTTACTTTTAAAGAATGACCAGGCATCCTCAACTGACGGGATGAGGTCAATGTCCTTCCAGGATACCCGGGCCAGGTCGATTAGAAAGGCCTGCTCACAGAAGTGTTTTAGGGAGCATTTGACAGTGATGAGGGGTGGTCGTTTGACTGCGGCTCCGTGGCGGATACAGGCAATGAGGCAGTGATCGCTGAGATCCTGGTTGAAGACGGCGGAGGTGTATTTGGAGGGCCAGTTGGTCAGGATGACGTCTATGAGGGTGCCCTTGTTTACAGATTTAGGGTTGTACCTGGTGGGTTCCTTGATGATTTGTGTGTGATTGAGAGCATGTAGCTTAGATTGTAGGACTGCCGGGGTGTTAAGCATATCCCAGTTTAGGTCACCTAACAGAACAAACTCTGAAGCTAGATGGGGGGCGATCAATTCAAAAATGGTCGGTAGCAGGCGGCAACAGTGAGAGACTTATTTCTGGAGAGAGTCATTTTTAAGATTAGTAGTTCGAACTGTTTGGGTATGGACCTGGAAAGTATGACATTACTTTGCAGGTTATCTCTGCAGTAGACTGCAACTCCTCCCCCTTTGGCAGTTCTATCTTGACGGAAAATGTTATAGTTGGGTATGGAAATCTCCGAATTTTTGGTGGCCTTCCTGAGCCAGGATTCAGACACGGCAAGGACATCAGGTTTAGCAGAGTGTGCTAAAGCAGTGAGTAAAACAAACTTAGGGAGGAGGCTTCTGATGTTGACATGCATGAAACCAAGGCTTTTTCGATCACAGAAGTCAAAAAATGAGGGTGCTTGGGGACATGCAGGGCCTGGGTTTACCTCCACATCACCCGCGGAACAGAGGAGGAGTAGTATGAGGGTGCAGCTAAAGGCTATCAAAACTGGTTGCCTAGAGCGTTGGGGACAAAGAATAAAAGGAGCAGATTTCTGGGCGTGGTAGAATATATTCAGGGCATAATGCGCAGACAGGGGTATGGTGGGGTGCGGGTACAGCGGAGGTAAGCCCAGGCACTGGGTGATGATGAGAGAGGTTGTATCTCTGGACATGCTGGTTGTAATGGGTGAGGTCACCGCATGTGTGGGAGGTGGGACATAGTGTCAGTCCTGTAGGTCCTTCAGGGTATAGTATCAGTCCTGTAGGGTATAGTGTCAGTCCTGTAGGTCCTTCAGGGTATAGTATCAGTCCTGTAGGGTATAGTGTCAGTCCTGTAGGTGCTGTAAGGTATAGTTTCAGTCCTGTAGGGTATAGTGTCAGTCCTGTAGGGTATAGTGTCAGTCCTATAGGGACATAGTGTCAGTCCTGTAGGGTATAGTGTCAGTCCTGTAGGGTATAGTGTCAGTCCTATAGGGACATAGTGTCAGTCCTGTAGGGTATAGTGTCAGTCCTATAGGTCCTACAGGGTTTAATGCCAGTCCTGTAGGTGCTATGTTGCTCTCCACAGGTGTCCCAGCCTTCCTCTGTGACATGAGCTGATGAGTTAAGCTGATTAGGTGAGGGTGTGTTCGTTCAGTTTCACCCACACCTCTGTACTGTCACCCATTACACTCACAAAAGCTCCGAAACAATAATGACATTTCAAATGTTATATTATGGGCAAAAAGTTGCCCAGTCACACATCTTTCTGCTGAGATGGCACACAGTGGTATTTCACCCAGTAGATATGGGAGTTTATAAAAATGTGGTTTGTTTTCGAATTCTTTGTGGATTGGTGTAATCTGAGGGAAATATGTGTCTCTAATATGGTGTGCACATAGGCAGACCTGGCTCTCCAGAGAAGACAGGCTATGTCAGCCTTTCTCAGCAAAGCTATTGAGGCTAGTGGTTAGAGTGTTAGGCCAGTTAGAGTGTTAGGTTAGAGTGTTAGGCCAGTTAGAGTGTTAGGTTAGAGTGTTAGGTTAGAATGTTAGGCCAGTTAGAGTGTTAGGTTAGAGTGTTAGGCCAGTTAGAGTGTTAGGCCAGTTAGAGTGTTAGGCCAGTTAGAGTGTTAGGTTCAAGTGTTAGGCCAGTTAGAGTGTTAGGCCAGTTCGAGTGTTAGGTTCGAGTGTTAGGCCAGTTAGAGTGTTAGGTTAGAGTGTTAGGCCAAGCGAAAGGTTGCTGAATCGAATCCCTGAGCTGACAAGGTCAAAATCTTTCAGTCTTCCCCTGAACAAGGCAGTTAACCCACTGTTCCCCTGAACAAGGCAGTTAACCCACTGTTCCACTGAACAAGGCAGTTAACCCACTGTTCCCCTGAACAAGGCAGTTAACCCACTGTTCCCCTGAACAAGGCAGTTAACCCACTGTTCCCCTGAACAAGGCAGTTAACCCACTGTTCCCCTGAACAAGGCAGTTAACCCACTGTTCCACTGAACAAGGCAGTTAACCCACTGTTCCCCTGAACAAGGCAGTTAACCCACTGTTCCCCTGAACAAGGCAGTTAACCCACTGTTCCCCTGAACAAGGCAGTTAACCCACTGTTCCCCTGTCGGCCGTCCTTGTAAATAAGAATTTGTTCTTAACTGACTTGCCTAGTTATATAAAGGTTACGCTCACTGAGTCTGTAAATCGTCAAAGCTTTCCTTAAGTTTGGGTCAGTCACAGTGGTCAGGTTTTCTGCCACTGTGTTCTCTCTGTTTATCGCCAAATAGCGTTCTAGTTTGCTCAGTTTTTTTGTTAATTCTTTACTTACTTGTCAAGTAATTATTTTGTTTAATTGTGTTGCTGTCCTGGGGCTCTGTGGGTGTGAACAGAGCCCCAGGACCAGCTCTCTCTCTCTCTCGCTCTCGCTCTCTCTCTCTCTCTCGCCTCTCTCTCTCTCTCTCTCTCTCTCTCTCTCTCTCTCTCTCTCTCTCTCGCTCTCTCGCTCTCTCGCTCTCTCCTCTCTCGCTCTCTCTGGCTCTCTCTGAGGTCACTGCTCATACAGACAAGTAGATGACAGATAGTTACTGTCTGTAGTTGCTAACTGCCCCTGTCTGCTCCTGCCTGTTTGTTTCCGTGCTCTGTGTGAGTGAGTGATCTGATGCGTGGTCATCTGTCGAGCGGGGGCTGACATGCAGCCAAAGGTGATTCTTTCCCTGCGACTGCCCTTTCCCTGCTCCCACGCAAAGAGGCAAGGAGGCAGTGAGAGAAGCAGGAACACAGGGCTACTCAGCCAGGCGTCAAACATGCACCCGGTCTCCCTCACTCCCCCTCCTTCTCTTTACCCCCACCCTTCCCCTCTCTGTTGTGTCACTCCTAGACCCCTAGCCTTGCTTCCCCCTGTCTCACCCTCTGACTGCCCCTACCTTTTCCACTGTTGTCTACTGTAACCCACATTCACCCCTTTGTACCCTCACACGCAGTCACACACACACACACACACACACACACACACACACACACACACACACACACACACACACACACACACACACACACAGTCACACACACACACACACAGTCACACAAACACACACAGTCACACACACACACACACAGTCACACAAACACACACAGTCACACAAACACACACAGTCACACAAACACACATAGTCACACACACACACAGTCACACAAACACACACAGTCACACACACACACACACACACAGTCACACAAACACACACAGTCACACACACACACACACACAGTCACACAAACACACACAGTCACACAAACACACACAGTCACACACACACACAGTCACACAAACACACACAGTCACACAAACACACACAGTCACACACACACACACAGTCACACAAACACAGATAGTCACACACACACACAGTCACACAAACACACACAGTCACACAAACACACACAGTCACACACACACACAGTCACACAAACACACACAGTCACACAAACACACACAGTCACACACACACACACAGTCACACAAACACACATAGTCACACACACACACAGTCACACAAACACACACAGTCACACACACACACACACAGTCACACAAACACACACAGTCACACACACACACAGTCACACACACACACACACACACACACACACACTTCCTCCATTTTGCTGTGTCCCCTCTTTTACCACACCACTTCATCTCTCCTTCCCATCTTCCACTTTGCTGTGTCCCCAGTGTCCCCTGTCCCTCCCTCCATTCGTCTCGTGTGATGTGTGGCACAGTGGGGTCCAGATGAGAGGAATCTATGTGTTGCTTCATGCAACACTGAGCACCAGGGGGGCGACAAAGCAGCAGTCACGAATCGCCGTCTCGCTCAGACACACACACTCAGTGTTGCTGAGACACATGCAGGCTCTCTTTCTCTCTCTCTCTCTCTTTCTCTCTCTTTCTCTATATCTCTCTCTCTTTTGCTCTCTCTCTCTCTCTCTCTCTGTCTCTCTCTCTATATCTCTCTCTCTTTTGCTCTCTCTCTCTCTCTCTCCCTCTGTCTCTCTCTCTCTCTCGCTCTCTTTCTCTATATCTCTCTCTCTCTCTCTCTCTCTCTCTCTCTCACACAGCCTCAAAGACATCATTTCGGGAAATTAGGAAAAAAGCAAGGATAAATCATTAACTACTTAATCCCTTCTTAAACGCTTGTGTGATCTGTCATTGTCTGTGATGCAGAGAGAGAGAGAGAGAGAGAGAGAGAGAGAGAGAGAGAGAGAGAGAGAGAGAGAGAGAGAGAGAGAGAGAGAGAGAGAGAGAGAGAGAGAGAGAGAGAGAGAGAGAGAGAGAGAGAGAGAGAGAGAGAGAGAGAGAGAGAAGGAATACAAAGAGAGAAAATGTGATTCTAAAAAGAGGTAGTAGGATTCAGGTTGTGTGTGAGACTGTTTTAATTGTTTATTTAACCTTTATTTTAACAGGGAAAACATATTGAGACCTAAGTTTTTTTTATTTTTACAAATGTGCCCATGTATAATACAACATAAATATACACATTATACACATTCAAATACAAAAACTCAGTCATGGGAAGCACGAATTTAACATCACAACTCACCCAGAAAAACAGTTACATTCCTCCACGAATACGCCCCAATCAATACTTTAAACTGAACGGCATGAAATGTATTTAGCATTTTCTTCCAGTAATATGGTGCATTAAAACTAAATGCAGATTTACCTAGCTCGGTGGAGACCCTAGGAATCTCAAGAGTTAATCCTGTGATGTCTATACTTCAACAGCGAAGTTAGATAAGACGGAAGGTTATGAATTAGGGCCTTGTAAAACTAATAGGGAATAATGTAGAATAAAGTATGGGTCTTTAATGAAGTCCAGCCAACCTGTTGATGCAGGATACTGGCCCCTTTAACAAAACAAAGGGCGCTATGGTAGATGGGATGAGGTCTTTGGTTTTAGTGGGTTTTTCCTCTAAATTCCAGGCCCATAATAATATGAGTTGATTAAACCGCAAAGACAATTTCAGGGTTAGCGCCGTAATCCATCAGGCAGCTAAAAACCCCTAAGTGCCTGTGACCCCATCATGGAATCTCTAACAAGATTTATATATGCAGTCAGTTGGGGACAGGGATGGGGACGGGTGTGTGTGTGTAAGGGTAGAGGGGTAGAATAGGATGTGGAGAGGGGGAGGGGGGGGTCGATTTGGGATGTGTTGAATTTAGGGGAAGCTGCAGGGGGTCTTGATTTGGTTTTAGTAGTGGCGGGTACATGGACAGTTGTAGAAATGGAGGCTGGTGGGAGTAGCTATTGGAGGATGGGCTCATTGATGGGCTCATTGTAATGCTGGAATATGTTTGATGTGTTTGATACCGTTCCATTTATTCCATTACAATGAGCCTGTCCTCCTATAGCTCCTCCCACCAGCCGCCACTGAGTTGTAGTTAGGACGGATGGTAAAGATGGAGGGGTTCAATTTGGTATTTATGGTTGAGATTTGATGGCTGGGTGGGCAGGTTGTAACTGGGTTGTTATGGGTAGTGTGCAGATATGGAGAGGCGTGGTGGCTGTTGTGTTGTGGGGAGCTAGATGGGTCAACTGTATTGGTATGTTGAGAGTGGGTTGGGTAGGGTAGGATAGGGTATGGTAGGATAGGGTATGGTAGGATAGGGTAGGGTGAAATATGGAGAGGCGTGGTGGCTGTTGTGGGGAGCTAGATGGGTCAACTGTATTGATATGTTGAGAGTGGGTTGGGTAGGATAGGGTATGGTAGGATAGGGTATGGTAGGATAGGGTAGGGTGAAATATGGAGAGGCGTGGTGGCTGTTGTGGGGAGCTAGATGGGTCAACTGTATTGATATGTTGAGAGTGGGTTGGGTAGGATAGGGTATGGTGGGATAGGGTATGGTAGGATAGGGTAGGGTGAGATATGATAAGATAGGGTAGGATGGGGTAGGGTAGAGAAAGATAGGATATGATAGGGTAGGGTAGTATATGATATGATAGGATAGGGTAGCATAGCATATGATAAGATAGGATAGAGCAAGGTAGGATAGGGTAGAACAGGGTAGGATAGGGTAGAAAAGGGTAGGGTTGGGTTGGATATGGTAGAGTGGATAGGATACGGTTGGAAAGGGTAGGGTAGGATATGATTAGGTAGAATAGGGAAGAATAGGGTAGGATAGGGTGGGGTAGGGTGGGGTAGTTTAGATTAGGGGAGAGTAGAGTAGGATAGGATAGGGTAGAATATTATAAGGTAGGACAGGGTAGAAAATGGTAGGGTTGGTTAGGATATAATATGATAGGGTAGGATAGGGTAAGGTGTGATAGGGAAGAGTAGGGTAGATAGGATATGGTTGGGTAGGATAGGATACGGTAGGTAGGATAGGGGAGAATAGAGTAGGTTAGGATAGGGTAGTATATGATAGAGTAAGTTAGAGTAGGGTAGGGTTTGATAGGGTAGGATTGGGTAGGATAAGGTATAGTAGGGTAGGATGGGGTAGTATTGGATAGGGTAGGGTAGGAAAGGGTAGTGTAGGATAGGGTATGGTGGGATAGGATAGGGCCTACCCCTATTCTACCCTATCCTACCCTGCTCTACCTAACCATATCCTAACCTTCTCTATCCTATACTACCCTACCCTACTCTACCCTATCCTATTCTACCCTAGGTTAGGGTAGGGTTTGATAGGGTAAGATCGAACTTAATAGGGTAGAATGGGATTGAATTAGGGTAGGATAGGCTTGAATAGGGTAGGATAGGGTTGAATATGATAGGATAGAATATGGTTGGGAGGGTTGGGTAGGATAGAATAAGGTAGGATAGGATTGAATAGGGTTAAGGTTGGGAGAGTTGGGGAGGGTTGAATAGGGTAGGATAGGATTTGAATAGGGTTAAGGTTGGGAGGCTTGGGTAGGATAGGATAGTATTGAATTGGGTAGGATAGGTGTGAATTGGGTAGGATAGGTTTAAATAGGGTAGGATAGAGTTGAATAGGGTAGGATAGAGTTGAATAGGGTAGGATAGGTTTGAATAGGGTAGGATGGAGTTGAATAGGGTTAAGGTTGAGAGGGTTGGGTAGGATAGGATAGGGTTGAATAGGGTAAGATAGGTTTGAATAGGGTAGGATAGGATTGAATAGGGTAGGATAGGATTTAATAGGGTTAAGGTTAGGAGGGTTTGGTAGGATAGGCTAGAATAGGGTAGGAGGGTTGGGTAGGATAGGGTTGAATAGGGTAAGATAGGTTTGAATAGGGTAGGATAGGATTGAATAGGGTAGGATTGGATTGAATAGGGTTATGGTTGGGAGGGTTGGGTAGGATAGGTTTGAATAGGGTTAAGGTTGGTAGGATAGAGTAGGATATGATGGAATAGGGTTAAGGTTAGGAGGGTTGGTAGGGTAGGATAGGCTATAATAGGGTAGGATAGGATATAATAGGGTAGGATTGGATTGAATAGGGTTATGGTTGGGTATGGTAGGGTAGGATAGGTTTGAATAGGGTTAAGGTTGGTAGGATAGAGTAGGATATGATGGAATAGGGTTAAGGTTGGGAGGGTTTGCTAGGGTAGAATAGGCTTGAAAATGGTTACGGTTGGGAGGGTAGGATAGGGTAGGGTAGGATTGAATAGAGTTAAGGGAGGGTTGCTTGGGTGCGACAGAGAGGAAGACTGTTTGTGAAGGGGGGTGGGGGGGTCAGTTGGCAAGGGATGTGTGGGGTCTGATTTGAGTTATAGGGTGTGTGTGTGTGTGTGTGTGTGTGTGTGTGTGTGTGTGTGTGTGTGTGTGTGTGTGTGTGTGTGTGTGTGTGTGTGTGTGTGTGTGAGAGAGACAGACGGTGCGTGTGTGACAGTGACCCACTTCTGCCAGTGGGATTTGAGGAGACGGTTAGGGGAAGCTGCATAGAGGAGACGAGAGGAGGAGGAGAGGGGAGGAGGGGACTATTTTAGGTTCTTTGTCTGTAAAGTGCTTCATCGCCTCCCCCTGTGCATGAGACAATGCACCCCCCCCCCCCCCCCCCACACACACACACACACATAGACAAGTACACACACAGACACACACACACACATACAGACAAGTACACACACAGACACACACACACGCAGACACACACACGCAGACACACACACGCAGACACACACAGACAAATACACACACACACACAAAAAAGCAGAGGTATTGTAGTAGAGGTGGGTGAGGTCCAACACTCCTGCTAGGCTAGGTGTAACATATTGTCGTAGAGGGGAGGTCCAACACTCCTGCTAGGCTAGGTGTAACAGGTATTGAGGTAGAGGGGAGCTCCAACACTCCTGCTAGGCTAGATGTAACAGGTATTGAGGTAGAGGGGAGCTCCAACACTCCTGCTAGACTAGGTGTAACAGGTATTGTAGTAGAGGTGGGTGAGGTCCAACACTCCTGTTAGGCTAGGTGTAAAAGGTATTGTAGTAGAGGGGAGCTCCAACACTCCTGTTAGGCTAGGTGTAACAGGTATTGTAGTAGAGGGGAGCTCCAACACTCCTGCTAGGCTAGGTGTAACAGGTATTGTAGTAGAGGTGGGTGAGGTCCAACACTCCTGCTAGGCTAGGTGTAACAGGTATTGTAGTAGAGGTGGGTGAGGTCCAACACTCCTGCTAGGCTAGGTGTAACAGGTATTGTAGTAGAGGGGAGCTCCAACACTCCTGCTAGGCTAGGTGTAACAGGTATTGTAGTAGAGGTGGGTGAGGTCCAACACTCCTGCTAGGCTAGGTGTAACATATTGTAGTAGAGGGGAGGTCCAACACTCCTGTTAGGCTAGGTGTAACAGGTATTGTAGTAGAGGGGAGCTCCAACACTCCTGCTAGGCTAGGTGTAACAGGTATTGTAGTAGAGGTGGGTGAGGTCCAACACTCCTGCTAGGCTAGGTGTAACAGGTATTGTAGTAGAGGTGGGTGAGGTCCAACACTCCTGCTAGGCTAGGTGTAACAGGTATTGTAGTAGAGGGGAGCTCCAACACTCCTGCTAGGCTAGGTGTAACAGGTATTGTAGTAGAGGTGGGTGAGGTCCAACACTCCTGCTAGGCTAGGTGTAACATATTGTAGTAGAGGGGAGCTCCAACACTCCTGTTAGGCTAGGTGTAACAGGTATTGAGGTAGAAGGGAGCTCCAACACTCCTGCTAGGCTAGGTGTAACAGGTATTGAGGTAGAGGGGAGCTCCAACACTCCTGCTAGGCTAGGTGTAACATATTGTAGTAGAGGGGAGGTCCAACACTCCTGTTAGGCTAGGTGTAACAGGTATTGTAGTAGAGGGGAGCTCCAACACTCCTGCTAGGCTAGGTGTAACAGGTATTGTAGTAGAGGTGGGTGAGGTCCAACACTCCTGCTAGGCTAGGTGTAACAGGTATTGTAGTAGAGGTGGGTGAGGTCCAACACTCCTGCTAGGCTAGGTGTAAAAGGTATTGTAGTAGAGGGGAGCTCCAACACTCCTGCTAGACTAGGTGTAACAGGTATTGTACTCTGGGTTCTCAGTGGCCAAAGCAGCAGAGAAACATGCAGAACCCATCTTACTGTTATTGACGTGAAGCCTATTTCTGTTGCTGTAAAAGGCCATTAGGACCTGATGGGGGGACAATAGAGCCTTGATAACCAGGCTATTAAGACCTGATGGAGGGACAATAGAGCCCTGAGTACGAGGCCATTAGGATCTGATGGAGGAACAGTAGAGCCCTGAGTAGCAGGCCATTAGGACCTGATGGGGGGACAATAGAGCCCTGAGTAGCAGGCCATTAGGAGCTGATGGAGGGACAATAGAGCCCTGAGTATCAGGCCATTAGGATAAGAGAGAGAGATTTTTGTTGTTTTTCACTTTATATATTCACTTTGTATGTTGTCTACCTCACTTTGCTTTGGCAATGTTAACACATGTTTCCCATGCCAATAAGCCCTTGAATTGAATTGAATTGAGAGAGAGAGAGAGAGAGAGAGAGAGAGAGAGAGAGAGAGAGAGAGAGAGAGAGAGAGAGAGAGAGAGAGAGAGCGAGAGAGAGAGAGAGAGAGAGAGAGAGAGAGAGAGAGAGAGAGAGAGAGGGAGAGAGAGAGAGAGAGAGAGAGGAGAGAGAGAGAGAGAGAGAGAGAGAGAGAGAGAGAGGAGAGAGAGAGAGAGAGAGAGAGAGAGAGAGAGAGAGAGAGAGAGAGAGAGAAGAGAGAGAGAGAGAGACGAGAGAGAGAGAGAGAGAGAGAGAGAGAGAGAGAGAGCAAGCATCAGAATCCTTTTGCTGTCTAGGAAGAACAGCTTGAGCAGAACTCACTCTCATTGGCTGCCGGCTTTAACAAATGGACCACCAAGCCTGTTCTTTCCTTTTCCTCTTTTCTGTATGATTTAATTCCTCCTCTCTCCTTGTGTCAGTTCTGGGGGAGGGGGGTATAAAGGGTGTGTGTGGGGAGGGGGAGTTGAAGACGTTAGCTTGTAGTTTGAGTGCTAAGCGAATGTGTCAGTGCCAAGGGGTCTTTCTGCAGGAACCAGCTCTATCACGAGAACAACGAACACACCGCCCCCAGGGCCTCTGTGTGTGTGTGTGTGTGTGTGATAATGTGCTTAGAGTGCTGTCTGTCTTCGTATCTTTATCGGGTGTGAGCACGGATGTGTGTGTATGAGTTTGAGTGTGTGTCGGGGTGGAGTATGTGCCTGAGTGATTGTGGAAGAAAACAAGAGAGCGATATAGAAGCCTGGTCTGACCTGAGGCCTCGACCATGTCTCAACCATGGCCTGACTGAACCCCCCCCCCCCCGCCTGCCTCCTCACACACACACAAACAGGCTCACCCACATGAAGACACACATAGACTGGCTTTCATAGACATACACACCCTGCTGATCCTGTCTGCACTTCACAATCCTCTCTGTCTCTGAGCCTCCAGGAAGCATGTGGACATTTTGCACTAAATAAAAATAACTCACTCATCCACACATCACAACACACGCAGACCTAGGGCTGTGGCGGTCATGACATTTTGTCAGCCGTTATCTCAGGCTGCACACGCTGTTCTCTCATCAAGTGATCATATTTTCACCCATAAGACTATTCGCAATGTAATCTTGTCTTTATTACACTGAACAAAAATATAAACGCAACATGTAAAGTGTTGGTCCCATGTTTCATGAGCTGAAAAAAAAAATCCCAGAAATGTTCCAAACGCACAATTTTTTTTATTTCTCTCAAATGTTGTGATACAAATATGTTTACATCCCTGTTAGTGAGAATTTCTCCTTTGTCAAAGTAATACATGCATCTGACAGGTGTGGCATATTAAGAAACTGATTAAACAGAATGATCATTACACAGGTGCACCTTGTGCTGGGGACAATAAAAGGCCACTTGTGCAGTTTAGTCGCACAACACCATGCCAGAGTTGTTGAGGAGTATTTATGTTTGTAATAAAGCCCTTTTATGGGGAAAAACTCATTCTGATTGGGCTGGGCCTGGCTCCCCAGTGAGTGGGCCTGGCTCCCCAGTGAGTGGGCCTGGCTCCCCAGTGAGTGGGCCTGGCTCCCCAGTGAGTGGGCCTGGCTCCCCAGTGAGTGGGCCTGGCTGCCAAGTGGGTGGGCCTGGCTCCCCAGTGAGTGGGCCTGGCTCCCCAGTGAGTGGGCCTGGCTCCCCAGTGAGTGGGCCTGGCTGCCAAGTGAGTGGGCCTGGCTCCCCAGTGAGTGGGCCTGGCTCCCCAGTGAGTGGGCCTGGCTGCCAAGTGGGTGGGCCTGGCTCCCCAGTGAGTGGGCCTGGCTCCCCAGTGAGTGGGCCTGGCTGCCCAGTGAGTGGGCCTGGCTCCCCAGTGAGTGGGCCTGGCTCCCCAGTGAGTGGGCCTGGCTGCCAAGTGGGTGGGCCTGGCTCCCCAGTGAGTAGGCTTGTCTCTCCAGTGAGTGGGCCTGGCTCCCCAGTGAGTGGGCCTGGCTGCCAAGTGGGTGGGCCTGGCTGCCAAGTGGGTGGGCCTGGCTGCCAAGTGGGTGGGCCTATGCCCTCCAAGGCCCACCCCTGGCTACAACCCTGCCCAGTCATCTGAAATCCATAGACTAGGATCTAATGAATTTAATTCATTTGACTGATTTTCCTTATATCTGTAACTCAATAAAATATTTTAAATTGTTGCATTTATATTTTAGTTTCAGTATAATATGTAAAATGAGTTTTGATTTAGAATGACCCATTATTAAGTGGTCAAGAACAGGGGAAGAGAGAAATTCATGTCATCTGTGTGCACTTGAATAGAAAATGGAGGCAACCTTCCCTCCGGTTCATTATTTTTATTCCGTTTTTTTTTCAGGCTTGGGCTCATGTATAAGCCTGTGTACTAAGCACTAATATGCATATGCTGTTTTGAATGAATCCTCACTTTAGAAAGCACTGTCCGTTTTGTTGTTGTTGACAACCAGGCCATTAGGACCTGATGGAGGGACATTAGAGCCCTGAGTAGCAGGCCATTAGGACCTGATGGAGGGACATTAGAGCCCTGAGTAGCAGGCCATTAGGACCTGATGGAGGGACATTAGAGCCCTGAGTAGCAGGCCATTAGGACCTGATGGAGGGACATTAGAGCCCTGAGTAGCAGGCCATTAGGACCTGATGGAGGGACAATATAGCCCTGAGTAGCAGGCCACTAGGACCTGATGGAGGGACATTAGAGCCCTGAGTAGCAGGCCATTAGGACCTGATGGAGGGACAATATAGCCCTGAGTAGCAGGCCACTAGGACCTGATGGAGGGACAATATAGCCCTGAGTAGCAGGCCACTAGGACCTGATGGAGGGACATTAGAGCCCTGAGTAGCAGGCCATTAGGACCTGATGGAGGGACAATATAGCCCTGAGTAGCAGGCCACTAGGACCTGATGGAGGGACAATATAGCCCTGAGTAGCAGGCCATTAGGACCTGATGGAGGGACAATATAGCCCTGAGTAGCAGGCCACTAGGACCTGATGGAGGGACAATATAGCCCTGAGTAGCAGGCCATTAGGATCTGATGGAGGGACATTAGAGCCCTGAGTAGCAGGCCATTAGGACCTGATGGAGGGACATTAGAGCCCTGAGTAGCAGGCCATAAGGACCTGATCGGCAGATGAAGGTAGATATGACACAGATAAACCTTTCATCTAGACAGGGACATGGCATAAATGAAGACTGACAGAGAGTGAAGGAGCACTGGAAGAGGGTGATCAACAGGAAGACAGATATTCAGTAACCAGAGAATGACAAGAGAGTGTGCAAAGCTGTCATCAAGGCAAAGGGTGGCTACTTTGAAAAATCTAAAATATATTTTAATTTGTTTAACACTTGTTTGGTTACTACATGATTCCATATGTGTTATTTCATAGTTTTGATGTCTTCACTATTATTCTACAATGTAGAAAATAGTAAAAATAAAGAAAAACCCTTGAATGAGCAGGTGTGTCCAAACTTTTGACTGGTTCTGTATAGTTTTATAATTTGACCCCTGTCTGTGCGTTGTCAGAGTGTAGACTTAAGAGGAAAACACATGACAGTCTGCCATTCGTCTGCCTTTCGTTCGCCATTCGTTCGGCCACGGTGCGTTTTACGGCTGACTGACACATTTCTGGGCTTGCTTCACCTTGTCGACAAACCTGTGCCTCAAAGACACGTGAACTGTCAGATTGTCACCAGAACATCCTGTGTCACGTTTTCACTGGGAGGCCTCTGGGTTGGGATGTAATCCAGACATCAGAAGCGGTGAGAAATGACAGCCATAATAACAACGGTCACAGACAGCAGCAGCGGGGCCTGTTTCTGAGATACAACTGTTTTTAAAAGAACATGTCACCAGGAAAGCTAGTGTAGGTGAGCTCACACGTCAGCCATTTGTCAAACATCAAGTGGAAAGAAAACAGAATGTCGGCCTACTCTGGTAGACACACAATGATGTCCCCTGCTCACGTATCCTTCTCTCTCATTGTCCCACCTCTCACTCCTTTTCTCTTGTTCCCTCTTTTTCTCTCCCTCTATGTTGTCATCACCAGCCCTCTGTGTTTACTGAGGTGAGAGTGGGAGCTGGTGAGATTGACTGGTGGGTGGAGGTGAGAGTGGGAGCTTGTGAGATTGACTAGTGGGTGGAGGTGAGAGTGGGAGGTGGTGAGATTGACTAGTGAGTGGAGGTGAGAGTGGGAGCTGGTGAGATTGCCTAGTGGGTGGAGGTGAGAGTGGGAGATGGTGAGATTGACTGGTGGGTGTAGGTGAGAGTGGGAGGTGGTGATGCTGGTTAATTTGTATAATTGTGTGGAATTAGAGGAGGAGATGAATAGTCTATCACCTGTCAGACAGGAAACAGAGACTAGTTAGAGGAGAGGAATATCACCTGTCAGACAGGATACAGAGACTAGTTAGAGGAGAGGAATAGTCTACCACCTGTCAGACAGGATACAGAGACTAGTTAGAGGAGAGGAATATCACCTGTCAGACAGGATACAGAGACTAGTTAGAGGAGAGGAATAGTCTATCACCTGTCAGACAGGAAACAGAGACTAGTTAGAGGAGAGGAATAGTCTACTACCTGTCAGACAGGATACAGAGACTAGTTAGAGGAGAGGAATATCACCTGTCAGACAGGATACAGAGACTAGTTAGAGGAGAGGAATAGTCTACCACCTGTCAGACAGGATACAGAGACTAGTTAGAGGAGAGGAATATCACCTGTCAGACAGGATACAGACTAGTTAGAGGAGATTAATATCCTACCACCTGTCAAACAGGATACAGAGACTAGTTAGAGGAGAGGAATATCACCTGTCAGACAGGATACAGAGACTAGTTAGAGGAGATGATATCACCTGTCAGACAGGATACAGAGACTAGTTAGAGGAGATGAATAGTCTACCACCTGTCAGACAGCACCAGAATAGCTTCTCAAAAAGCCTGTAGGTTACTGGAGTGAAGCCTGCTTTTGTGAACCCAGTCATTGTTCAGCCCAGTCATTGGTCAGTCCAGTCATTGGTCAGCCTATTCATTGTTCAGCCCTGTCATTAGTCAGCCCAGTCGTTGGTCATTCCAGTCGTTGGTCAGCCGAGTCATTGTTCAGCCCAGTCATTGTTCAGCCCAGTCATTGGTCAGCCCAGTCGTTGGTCAGCCCAGTCATTGGTCAGTCCAGTCATTGGTCAGTCCAGTCATTGGTCACTCCAGTCATTGGTCAGCCCAGTCATTGGTCAGCCCATCCAGTCATTGGTCAGCCCAGTCATTGGTCAGTCCAGTCATTGGTCAGTCCAGTCATTGGTCAGTCCAGTCATTGGTCAGTCCAGTCATTGGTCAGCCCAGTCATTGGTCAGCCCAGTCATTGGTCAGTCCAGTCATTGGTCAGCCCATTCATTGGTCAGCCCAGTCATTGGTCAGACCATTCATTGGTCAGTCCAGTCATTGGTCAGCCCATTCATTGGTCAGCCCAGTCATTGGTCAGTCCAGTCATTGGTCAGCCCATTCGTTGGTCAGCCCATTCATTGGTCAGCCCATTCATTGGTCAGCCCATTCATTGGTCAGCCCATTCATTGCGCTTCAAATAACAGTTCTAAATGCAATCGTGTGTGAAAAAGGTTGGTGGCACGATTTAAAAAGAGTTATTGTTATTTCTCAATCTGAATTCGTAAAGCACACCTCCCGTATGCCATTTGGATGCAAAGGCTACAGAGCCCCACAATGGAGGTGTCATAAAACCTAGTGGTCAAACAGGGAAATGGTTCCAATTGTTGTTCCACCATTCATTTTCCCATCTGGGATTTTAGAATCACGTAAAAGCACAGCCGTGTTTCGTGTTGGCCTACCCTGGCGTGACGTTTGGATAACCGTGTAAGTCTCTCTCGGACAAGTCGACTTTTATCAGCTCTATTTAAAATGCTAATTACAAATCTACAAATCCTTGCAAGCTCCTGCTCGTCATCTCTAGCTGACACCTTTGTTAACAGTTATTGTGTCAATTTAAAACTTGCACAAGACAGTTCACTGAATTGTCCATTTAAAGAAATGTATTCATTACTACATTTAGCTAACATTAGATAGTTAATACAGAGATTTTTACCTTTGCCTCAATTTGGCAGTCTGGTCCAGATCATTATGGTACTTGTAGTTCTTTATGATAGCCACATTAGCAGCTAATTAGCATTACATATTTGGGGGATAGATACAGGCAAATATATATTGATAAGTCACCTTGCCTGAGAGAGATTTACACGTTTATCCAAACGTCACACCAGGGTAAGCCTACACGAAACACAGCCCTTATTTTAAGTGTTTCTAAAATCCCCTATGGGAAAAATTAATGATAGAAAAATGATTGGAACCATTTCCCTATTTGACCACAAGGTTTTCTGGGTATTATGACTCATACTGTGGTATTCTATAGCCTGCATACGACTGTGCAATGTGGGCTTGAGGCAGTATAATGGTTTGAAACCTTTACTTTAGTTCAAATAATGAGGCATGTCTTCCTTGTTTCAATGTAGCCTTGAGAAAATCCATCCATAAAAAACATGGAGGCAGTTATTTCAGAAAGACTTCCTGATGCCAGTGACCAGTATTTCTCTCCTGTTCTATTGGTTTTCATATCAACTTTCTTTCCATGTCCAGAAGCCACAAGTCACAATCCTAGTCATATTAGCAACCCATCATAGTAGTTGTTATTCGAGTCCCCCTCTTTCTAAGTTTCTAACCCGAGATGTTCATCTCTTTTACATATGGAACCGCTCGCATTAAGTGTGCAGTTTACAACTGTGTTTTACGCAAATTGCATTTGGGTAAATGTTTGAAAATGACGTGTTATCATCTGCTTCGTTACAAGAGTTTCATGTTCAATAGTAGACTATAGCATTTAGACTGGAAGATAATAGGCTTGCTATACTACATGTTTCCATTAAGCTCTTAATGAACAATATCCAGGACTTATATACGTGCATAGTATCAGAGAGGAAGAGGAAGAGGCGAAGCGAGAGGTTTCATTCTCCCCCAAATCTATCCAAAATAAGTCCAATGTGTTTATTTTCTGGCCTAAGCTTGTAAGCATCTCGTCATTATTATACGTATATAGCTCTGAGGGTATTATTTTGTTGGTCGTTATATAGCTCTGATGGTATTATTTTGTTGGTCGTTATATAGCTCTGATGGTCGTTATATAGCTCTGAGGGTATTATTATGTTGGTCGTTATATAGCTCTGATGGTATTATTATTTGGTCGTTTATAGCTCTGATGGTATTATTATGTTGGTCGTTATATAGCTCTGATGGTATTATTATGTTGGTCGTTATATAGCTCTGAGGGTATTATTATGTTGGTCGTTATATAGCTCTGAGGGTATTATTATGTTGGTCGTTATATAGCTCTGAGGGTATTATTATGTTGGTCGTTATATAGCTCTGAGGGTATTATTATGTTGGTCGTTATATAGCTCTGATGGTATTATTATGTTGGTCGTTATATAGCTCTGATGGTATTATTATGTTGGTCGTTATATAGCTCTGATGGTATTATTATGTTGGTCGTTATATAGCTCTGATGGTATTATTATGTGGTCGTTATATAGCTCTGATGGTCGTTAATATAGCTCTGATGGTATTATTATGTTGGTCGTTATATAGCTCTGATGGTATTAATTATGTTGGTCGTTATATAGCTCTGATGGTATTATTATGTTGGTCGTTATATAAGCTCTGATGGTCGTTATATAGCTCTGATGGTATTATTATGTTGGTCGTTATATGCTCTGATGGTATTATTATGTTGGTCGTTATATAGCTCTAGATGGTATTATTATGTTGGTCGTTATATAGGCTCTGATGGTATTATTATGTTGGTCGTTATATA
The DNA here is from genome assembly GCF_002021735.2 of Oncorhynchus kisutch. Classification (NCBI taxonomy): domain Eukaryota; kingdom Metazoa; phylum Chordata; class Actinopteri; order Salmoniformes; family Salmonidae; genus Oncorhynchus; species Oncorhynchus kisutch. The sequence goes on along the minus strand of NC_034188.2, from coordinate 84,629,550 downwards.
GCTCTGATGGTATTATTATGTTGGTCGTTATATAAGCTCTGATGTCGTTATATGCTCTGATGGTATTATTATGTTGGTCGTTATATAGCTCTGATGGTATTATTATGTTGGTCGTTATATAGCTCTGATGGTATTAATTATGTTGGTCGTTATATAGCTCTGATGGTATTATTATGTTGGTCGTTATATAGCTCTGATGGTATTATTATGTTGGTCGTTATATAGCTCTGATGGTATTATTATGTTGGTCGTTATATAGCTCTGATGGTATTATTATGTTTGGTTCGTGTTCGTTATATAGCTCTGATGGTATTATTATGTTGGTCGTTATATAGCTCCTGATGGTCGTTATATAGCTCTGATGGTATTATTATGTTGGTCGTTATATAGCTCAGATGGTATTATTTTGTTGGTCGTTATATAGCTCTGATGGTATTATTATGTTGGTCGTTATATAGCTCTGATGGTATTATTATGTTTGTCGTTATATAGCTCTGATGGTATTATTATGTTGGTCGTTATATAGCTCTGATGGTATATTATGTTGGTCGTTATATAGCTCTGATGGTATTATTATGTTGGTCGTTATATAGCTCTGATGGTATTATTATGTTGGTCGTTATATAGCTCTGATGGTATTATTATGTTGGTCGTTATATAGCTCTGATGGTATTATTATGTTGGTCGTTATATAGCTCTGATGGTATTATTATGTTGGTCGTTATATAGCTCTGATGGTCGTTATATAGCTCTGATGGTATTATTATGTTGGTCGTTATATAGCTCTGATGGTATTATTATGTTTGGTCGTTATATAGCTCTGAGGGTATTATTATGTTGGTCGTTATATAGCTCTGATGGTATTATTATGTTGGTCGTTATATAGCTCTGATGGTATTATTTTGTTGGTCGTTATATAGCTCTGATGGTATTATTATGTTGGTCGTTATATAGCTCTGATGGTATTATTATGTTGGTCGTTATATAGCTCTGAGGGCATTATTTTGTTGGTCGTTATATAGCTCTGATGGTATTATTATGTTGGTCATTATATAGCTCTGATGGTATTATTATGTTGGTCGTTATATAGCTCTGATGGTATTATTATGTTGGTCGTTATATAGCTCTGATGGTCGTTATATAGCCTGATGGTATTATTATGTTGGTCGTTATATAGCTCTGATGGTCGTTATATAGCTCTGATGGTATTATTATGTTGGTCGTTATATAGCTCTGATGGTATTATTATGTTGGTCGTTATATAGCTCTGATGGTATTATTATGTTGGTCGTTATATAGCTCTGAGGGTATTATTATGTTGGTCGTTATATAGCTCTGATGGTATTATTATGTTGGTCGTTATATAGCTCTGATGGTATTATTATGTTGGTCGTTATATAGCTCTGATGGTCGTTATATAGCTCTGATGGTATTATTATGTTGGTCGTTATATAGCTCTGATGGTATTATTATGTTGGTCGTTATATAGCTCTGATGGTATTATTATGTTGGTCGTTATATAGCTCTGATGGTCGTTATATAGCTCTGATGGTATTATTATGTTGGTCGTTATATAGCTCTGAGGGTATTATTATGTTGGTCATTTTACTGTTTGAAACGAATGTAACTGTTTGTTGACCGGTTAATGAGGGTTAATTAGTTGGCAGTAAAACGGACAGAAATATGCATCCCTTATAAGGGGTTTATATCATCACAAGAATGGTACTGGTTGGGAAGCTATTTGAGGGTTAAGGTTAGAGGCAAGGGTAGAGTTACAGTTGGTGGTGGTTAAAATCACATTAGTTTGGATTACATTATTGGATCGATTGGCTGAGAGACTGATGTACTTTCTGTCCCGTTGTTTCCAGATGGAGAGGTCGGAGACAGTGTGTCAGTACTGCGGTGTGAGTTATCTCATCCTCCACGAGTTCCAGCTCCTCCAGGACAGGTTGGCCCAGGTGGAGAGAGAGCTCCAGAACCAGAGAGGGGCCACAGAGAGAGAGAGAGCCAAGAGAGAGCTGCTGGAACTGGGCAGAGAGGAGTGGGAGAGGGCTCTGAGAGAAGAGATCCAGAGAGGGGCCACAGAGAAAGAGAAAGTCCTGAGAGAAGAACATGAAAAGAGGTTTGAAGAGAGGAGATTCCTAAATGAGGAGATAGAAAAAAGGAGTGAGGAGAGATGGAGAGTCCTGAAAGAAAAACTCCAACAGTCCAGCACTCATCTGGAGGAACAGAGGGAAGACCTACATCAGCTGGAAGAGAGGTGAGAGAGAGAGGTGAGAGAGAGAGGTGAGAGAGAGAGTTGAGAGAGAGAGGTGAGAGAGAGAGTTGAGAGAGTTGAGAGAGAGAGAGAGAGGTGAGAGAGAGAGTTGAGAGAGAGAGGTGAGAGAGAGAGAGGTGAGAGAGAGAGAGAGAGAGAGAGAGGAGAGAGAGAGAGAGAGGTGAGAGAGAGAGAGAGAGAGAGAGAGGAGAGAGAGAGAGGAGAGAGAGAGGTGAGAGAGAGAGAGAGAGAGGTGAGAGAGAGAGGTGAGAGAGAGAGAGAGAGAGAGGTGAGAGAGGAGAGGAGAGAGAGAGAGAGGAGAGAGAGAGAGAGAGAGAGAGAGGTGAGAGAGAGAGAGAGAGAGGTGAGAGAGAGAGAGAGAGAGAGAGAGAGAGAGAGAGAGAGAGGTGAGAGAGAGAGAGAGAGAGAGAGGTGAGAGAGAGATGAGAGAGAGAGAGAGAGGTGAGAGAGAGAGAGAGGTGAGAGAGAGAGAGAGATGAGAAGAGAGAGAGAGAGAGAGAGAGGTGAGAGAGAGAGGTGAGAGAGAGGTGAGAGAGAGAGAGAGAGATTTGCAGTCTGTCTGGCAGGCCAACACACTGACCTGTTACGGTAATGCAGCCCGACAGATTCTGTTCCATATTTCACTCCAGAGAGAAGGAAAGAAGAGAGGAGAAAAGATTAGCCGTGAAAAATGACCACTTATTGTAGATTTCACAGAAGATATCTGATTTAGATCTTGACTTAGCTGTAGGCCTGTATCTGTATCGTGCATACATCTGTGTACCATGCATGTACCTGTGTATTGTGCCTGCTTCTGTGTACCGTGCATGTGTGTGTGTTTATCTAATGTCTAGGCCTAGCCTATGTCTCTATGACTATGGTATGAGCGTGTCTGTGTGCATTTGAATGTGTGTTCTCATGTTTTCTATCCCTAGTGTGAAAGCATATTTAATAATAAGTTCTATGCCTCCTATTACCTCTGAGTCACGTTGATGGGCCTAACCCATGCACACCATTACCTCCTCTCTTCTTTCTCTCTATTTCTCTCTCTCTTTCTCTCTCTCTCTGTGACGCAAGCTAGGCATCTCAGTGTAATTATAGATTTCCTGGATATCCCAATAGAATATATTTTTCACGCCCCATCGCCTTTCACATCCCCATTCTAGAAATAGGGAGGGATGGCAGTTATAGAAACAGAGGGGTGGGAGAATGTCTATTATAGAAATAGAGAGTGGGGGAGTATCGTATCTATTATAGAAATTGAGGGCTTGAGACATGACCAGAGCTGAGAAACTGTGTCTGTGTGGTACCTGCTATTTCCTTTCTGCTCTGATGAACAGTTTCAGTTGACATAGTTACCAGCCCCACCTGCAGGTGAACTAGTAAATCTGACTCAGACAAGGAAAAAGTGGTGGATGGAAAGACGGAAAGGAAAGCAATGTGACAGGAAATAAGGTGGAAAGAGGATGAGCGTCGGGACAGATGAGAGCCAGCGCGAGAGAGAGAGGGGAGAGAGAAAGAGAGAGAGCGAGAGAGAGAAAGAGAGAGAGAGAGAGAGAGAAAGAGAGAGGAGGAGAGAGAAAGAGAGAGAGAGAGAAAGAGAGAGAGAGAGGGAAAAGAGAGAGAGGAAAGAGAGAGAAAGAGAGAGAGAGAGGAAAGAGAGGGAAAGAGAGAGAAAGAGAGAGACAGAGAGAGAGAGAGAGAGAGAGAGAGAGAGAGAGAGAGAGAGAGAGGGAGAGGAAGAGAGACAAAACCTCTCTCTCTCTCCCTCTCTCTAGCTCTCTCTCTCTTGCTCTCTTTTGCTCTCTCTCTTCCTCTCCCTTCTCTCTCTCTGTCTCTCTCTCTAGTTCTCTCTCTCTCTCTGCCTTAAATTTAAATTGAATGAAATTGAAGAGAGAGAAGTGTCATGCATGTGTTGTGTGATCAGGTTCCTTACTTTGCTTTGTTTGTGTGAACTGTGGACGTAAATAATATTACTATAGGAGTTATGGGAGCAGGAAGTTGATGAAACTGTGACTAGATCATATTACTATAGGAGTTATGGGAGCAGGAAGTTGATGACTGGTGACTAGAATCATATTACTATAGGAGTTATGGGAGCAGGAAGTTGATGGACTGTGACTAGATCTATTACTATAGGTTGTTATGGGAGCCGGAAGGTTGATTGAACTGTGACTCCCGATCATATTCTCATAGGGAGTTATGGGAGCAGGAGTTGATGAACTGTGACTAGATCATATTACTATAGGATTATGGGAGCAGGAAAGTTGATGAACTGTGACCTAGATCATATTACTATATGGAGGTTATGGGAGCAGGAAGTTGATGAAACTGTGACTAGATCATATTACTATAGGTGTTATGGGAGCAGGAAGTTGATGACCTGTTGACTTAGATCATATTACTGATAGGAGTTTATGGGAGCAGGAAGTTGATGAACTGTGACTAGAATCATATTACTATAGGCGTTATGGGAGCAGGAAGTTGATGAACTGTGGACTAGCTTCATATTACTATAGGTGTTATGGGAGCAGGAAGTTGATGAACTGTGACTAGATCATATTACTATAGGAGTTATGGGAGCAGGAAGTTGATGAACTGTGACTAGATCATATTACTATAGGAGTTATGGGAGCAGGAAGTTGATGAACTGTGACTAGATCATATTACTATAGGAGTTATGGGAGCAGGAAGTTGATGAACTGTGACTAGATCATATTACTATAGGTGTTATGGGAGCAGGAAGCCGATGAACTCTGACTGTGAGATCATTTTAATATTTGGTAATTGGTATTTAATTAGGATCCCCATTAGCTGTTGTAAAAGCAGCAATACAGAACATCAATAGACAAGAGCAGCTCAATGACAGAACTACATACATTTTTTGAAAAGGCAGACGTAGACTACATATCAATGCATACACACACAAACTATCTAGGTCCAATAGGGGAGGGGCGTTGTGCTCTGGGTCCAATAGGGAAGAGGCGTTGTGCTCTGGGTCCAATAGGGGAGAGGCGTTGTGCTCTGGGTCCAATAGGGGAGAGGCGTTGTGCTCTGGGTCCAATAGGGGAGAGGCGTTGTGCTCTAGGTCCAATAGGGGAGAGGCCGTTGTGCTCTGGGTCCAATAGGGGAGAGGCGTTGTGCTCTGGGTCCAATAGGGGGAGGCGTTGTGCCTCTGGGTCCAATAGGGGAGGGGCGTTGTGCTCTGGGTCCAATAGGGGAGAGGCGTTTGTGCTCTAGGTCAATAGGGGAGAGGCGTTGTGCTCTGGGTCCAATAGGGGAGAGGCGTTGTGCTCTGGGTCCAATAGGGGAGAGGCGTTGTGCTCTGGGTCCAATAGGGGAGGGGCGTTGTGCTCTGGGTCCAATAGGGGAGAGGCGTTGTGCTCTGGGTCCAATAGGGGAGAGGCGTTGTGCTCTGGGTCCAATAGGGGAGAGGCGTTGTGCTCTGGGTCCAATAGGGGAGAGGCGTTGTGCTCTGGGTCCAATAGGGGAGAGGCGTTGTGCTCTGGGTCCAATAGGGGAGAGGCGTTGTGCTCTGGGTCCAATAGGGGAGAGGCGTTGTGCTCTGGGTCCAATAGGGGAGAGGCGTTTTGCTCTGGGTCCAATAGGGGAGAGGCGTTGTGCTCTGGGTCCAATAGGGGAGAGGCGTTGTGCTCTGGGTCCAATAGGGGAGAGGCGTTGTGCTCTGGGTCCAATAGGGGAGAGGCGTTGTGCTCTAGGTCCAATAGGGGAGAGGCGTTGTGCTCTGGGTCCAATAGGGGAGAGGCGTTGTGCTCTGGGTCCAATAGGGGAGAGGCGTTGTGCTCTGGGTCCAATAGGGGAGAGGCGTTGTGCTCTGGGTCCAATAGGGGAGAGGCGTTGTGCCGTGAGGTGTTGCTTTATGTGTTTTATGATACCCGGTTTGCTGTTTATTTGAGCAATATGAGATGGAAGGAAGTTCCATGCAATAAGGGCTTTATATAATACTGTACACTTTCTTGAATTTGTTCTGGATTTGGGGACTGTGAAAAGACCCCTGGTGGCATGTCTGGTGGGGTAAGTGTGTGTGTCAGAGCTGTGTGTAATTTGACTATGCAAACAATTGGGATATTCAACACATTAATGTTTCTTATAAAAATAAGAAGTGATGCAGTCAGTCTCTCCTCAACTCTCAGCCAAGAGAGACTGGCATATATAGTATTTATAGTATTTATATCAGCCCTCTGATTACAATGTAGAGCAAAATATGCCACTCTGTTCTGGGCCAGCTGCAGCTTAACTAGGTCTTTCCCTGCAGCACTGAACCACACGACTGGACAATAATCAAGATTAGACAAAACTACAGCCTGCAGGACTTGCTTTTTGGAGTGTGGTGTCATCTCTTTATTTACAGCCAGACCTCTCCTCATCTTACAACCGTCAAATCTATATGTTTTGACCCTGACAGTTTACAATCTAAGGTAACGCCAAGTAATATAGTATCCTCAACTTGTTCAACAGCCACACCACTTATTACCCGATTCAGCCGAGGTCTAGAACCTAGGGAATGATTTGTACCAATTACAATGCTCTTAGTTTTAGAGATGTTCAGGAGTTATGGAATCAGGAAGCTGATGAAGTCTGACTGTAAGATCATATTCCTATAGGAGTTATAGAAGCAGGAAGCTGATGAAGTCTGACTGTAAGATCATATTCCTATAGGAGTTATAGAAGCAGGAGGCTGATGAACTCTGACTGTAAGATCATATTCCTATAGGAGTTATAGAAGCAGGAAGCTGATGAACTCTGACTGTAAGATCATATTCCTATAGGAGTTATAGAAGCAGGAAGCTGATGAAGTCTGACTGTAAGATCATATTCCTATAGGAGTTATAGAAGCAGGAGGCTGATGAAGTCTGACTGTAAAGATCATATTCCTATAGGAGTTATAGAAGCAGGAAGCTGATGAACTCTGACTGTAAGATCATATTCCTATAGGAGTTATAGAAGCAGGAAGGAAGGCAGGCAGGCAGGCAGGCAGGCAGGCAGGCAGAGAGGGAGGGAGGGAGGGAGGGAGGGAGGGAGGGAGGCAGGCAGGCAGGCAGGCAGGCAGGCAGGCAGGCAGGCAGGCAGGCAGGCAGGCAGGCAGGCAGGCAGGCAGGCAGGCAGGCAGGCAGGCAGGCAGGCAGGCAGGCAGGCAGGCAGGCAGGCAGGCAGGCAGGCAGGCAGGCAGGCAGACAGACAGACAGACAGACAGACAGACAGACAGACAGACAGACAGACAGACAGACAGACAGACAGACAGACAGACAGACAGACAGACAGACAGACAGACAGACAGACAGACAGACAGACAGACAGACAGACAGACAGACAGACAGACAGACAGACAGACAGACAGACAGACAGACAGACAGACAGACAGACAGACAGACAGACAGACAGACAGACAGACAGACAGACAGACAGACAGACAGACAGACAGACAGACAGACAGACAGACAGACAGACAGACAGACAGACAGACAGACAGACAGACAGACAGACAGACAGACAGACAGACAGACAGACAGACAGACAGACAGACAGACAGACAGACAGACAGACAGACAGACAGACAGACAGACAGACAGACAGACAGACAGACAGACAGACAGACAGACAGACAGACAGACAGACAGACAGACAGACAGACAGACAGACAGACAGACAGACAGACAGACAGACAGACAGACAGACAGACAGACAGACAGACAGACAGACAGACAGACAGACAGACAGACAGACAGACAGACAGACAGACAGACAGACAGACAGACAGACAGACAGACAGACAGACAGACAGACAGACAGACAGACAGACACAGACAGACAGACAGACAGACAGACAGACAGACAGACAGACAGACAGACAGACAGACAGACAGACAGACAGACAGACAGACAGACAGACAGACAGACAGACAGACAGACAGACAGACAGACAGACAGACAGACAGACAGACAGACAGACAGACAGACAGACAGACAGACAGACAGACAGACAGACAGACAGACAGACAGACAGACAGACAGACAGACAGACAGACAGACAGACAGACAGACAGACAGACAGACAGACAGACAGACAGACAGACAGACAGACAGACAGACAGACAGACAGACAGACAGACAGACAGACAGACAGACAGACAGACAGACAGACAGACAGACAGACAGACAGACAGACAGACAGACAGACAGACAGACAGACAGACAGACAGACAGACAGACAGACAGACAGACAGACAGACAGACAGACAGACAGACAGACAGACAGACAGACAGACAGACAGACAGACAGACAGACAGACAGACAGACAGACAGACAGACAGACAGACAGACAGACAGACAGACAGACAGACAGACAGACAGACAGACAGACAGACAGACAGACAGACAGACAGACAGACAGACAGACAGACAGACAGACAGACAGACAGACAGACAGACAGACAGACAGACAGACAGACAGACAGACAGACAGACAGACAGACAGACAGACAGACAGACAGACAGACAGACAGACAGACAGACAGACAGACAGACAGACAGACAGACAGACAGACAGACAGACAGACAGACAGACAGACAGACAGACAGACAGACAGACAGACAGACAGACAGACAGACAGACAGACAGACAGACAGACAGACAGACAGACAGACAGACAGACAGACAGACAGACAGACAGACAGACAGACAGACAGACAGACAGACAGACAGACAGACAGACAGACAGACAGACAGACAGACAGACAGACAGACAGACAGACAGACAGACAGACAGACAGACAGACAGACAGACAGACAGACAGACAGACAGACAGACAGACAGACAGACAGACAGACAGACAGACAGACAGACAGACAGACAGACAGACAGACAGACAGACAGACAGACAGACAGACAGACAGACAGACAGACAGACAGACAGACAGACAGACAGACAGACAGACAGACAGACAGACAGACAGACAGACAGACAGACAGACAGACAGACAGACAGACAGACAGACAGACAGGCAGGCAGGCAGGCAGGCAGGCAGGCAGGCAGGCAGGCAGGCAGGCAGGCAGGCAGGCAGGCAGGCAGGGAGGGAGGGAGGGAGGGAGGGAGGGAGGGAGGGAGTGCCTCCAAGAACTGAGGGAGGGAGGGAGGGAGGCAGGGAGGGAGGGAGTGCCTCCAAGAACTGAGACAGGGAGGGAGGGAGGCAGGGAGGGAGGGAGGGAGTGCCTCCAAGAACTGAGGGAGGGAGGGAGGGAGGCAGGGAGGGAGGGAGTGCCTCCAAGAACTGAGACAGGGAGGGAGGGAGGCAGGGAGGGAGGCAGGGAGGGGGGGGGGTGCCTCCAAGAACTGAGGGAGGGAGGGAGGCAGGGAGGGAGGCAGGGAGCGGGGGGGGAGTGCCTCCAAGAACTGAGGGAGGGAGGGAGGCAGGGAGGGAGGCAGGGAGGGGGGGGGGAGTGCCTCCAAGAACTGAGGGAGGGAGGGAGAAGAAGGTGCTGCTTGCTGTTCTGAATGATTGACTGACTGACTGACTGCACAGTGGGTGCATGACTGTTTGTTAGAATAAATGCTCTTATGATGGTTGTGCCTCCAAGAACTAATGTAATGGTAATGGAGGGGCAGATTGTATGGTAAAGGGAGTAGATGGTATGGTAATGGAGGGGCAGATTGTATGGTAAAGGGAGTATATGGTATGGTAAAGGAGGGGTAGATGGTATGGTAAAGGAGGGGTAGATGGTATGGTAAAGGAGGGTAGATGGTATGGTAAAGGAGGGGTAGATGGTATGGTAAAGGAGGGTAGATGGTATGGTAAAGGAGGGTAGATGGTATGGTAAAGGAGGGTAGATGGTATGGTAAAGGAGGGGTAGATGGTATGGTAAAGGAGGGGTAGATGGTATGGTAAAGGAGGGTAGATGGTATGGTAAAGGAGGGTAGATGGTATGGTAAAGGAGGGTAGATGGTATGGTAAAGGAGGGGTAGATGGTATGGTAAAGGAGGGGTAGATGGTATGGTAAAGGGAGTAGATGGTATGGTAATGGAGGGGCAGATTGTATGGTAAAGGAGAGTAGATGGTATGGTAAAGGGAGTAGATGGTATGGTAAAGGAGGGGTAGATGGTATGGTAAAGGGAGGGTAGATGGTATGGTAAAGAGGGGTAGATGGTATGGTAAAGGAGGGTAGATGGTTATGGTAAAGGAGGGTAGATGGTATGGTAAGGAGGGGTAGATGGTATGGTAAAGGAGGGGTAGATGGTATGGTAAAGGAGGGGTAGATGGTATGGTAAAGGAGGGTAGATGGTATGGTAAAGGAGGGTAGATGGTATGGTAAAGGAGGGTAGATGGTATGGTAAAGGAGGGGTAGATGGTATGGTAAAGGAGGGGTAGATGGTATGGGTAAAGGGAGTAGATGGTATGGTAATGGAGGGGCAGATTGTATGGTAAAGGAGAGTAGATGGTATGGTAAAGGGAGTAGATGGTATGGTAAAGGGAGTTAGATGGTATGGTAAAGGGAGTAGATGGTATGGTAATGGAGGGGCAGATTGTATGGTAAAGGGGAGTAGATGGTATGGTAAAGGGAGTAGATGGTATGGTAATGGAGGGGGCAGATTGTATGGTAAAGGGAGTAGATGGTATGGTATAATGGAGGGGCAGATTGTAGGCTGATGAAGTCTGACTGTAAGATCATATTCCTATAGGAGTTATAGAAGCAGGAAGCTGATGAGGTCTGACTGTAAGATCATATTCCTATAGGAGTTATAGAAGCAGGAAGCTGATGAAGTCTGACTGTAAGATCATATTGCTGTGGTGCTGCTGGCAAAGTGTGTTTCTGGGCCAGCCAGCACCAGTGGTTGTATTTGCGTTTTTAAAGTTGGCTGGTGTGTGTGTGTGTGTGTGTGTGTTTCGATGTGGGAATGATTGTCAATTTCTCTTTGCTTCTACTGCATTGTTGATACAGTGAGTCTCTTTTCCAACTGTTTCTGTGAACCTGTGTGTGTGTGTGTGTCTCCTGCGTGTGATGCACATGTGGTGCGGGGTGTGTGAGGAGGCACGCTATGCATTCACAGCTGTCACACCAGGAAGTGGCAGTGGAGGGAGGGGGAGGACGGGCAGGGGGGGGGGTCAATGAGCTCCTCACGCATACTACAGCCAGACTGTTGTGTTAGAGGGCATGATTCTCACACACACACAGAGCACACTGACACACATCATCACCATAGGCAATGCAATAAATAATGGGGAACACTTTAAATCAGTCTGTTGTCACCCAACGCTACGGGGGCTGAAACCACTCACTGGACCCAGACACCATCAAATGATCTCCTGTCCTCTGCACCCATTAGCTCCATTATTGATTGACAGTTAATTCCTAGCCAGGGGCTGTGGTCAGACTCTCTCTCTCTCTCTGTCTCTCTCTCTCTATGTGTATTGTTGTATGCATGCATCAGTGTGTATTTGTGTGTGTATGAGCGTGTGTGTATGTGTGTGCATGTGCGTAGGCTTATACCGTGCTATGTAATTAATAGCCTACACGCTCCTGGCGAAATGCCTCAAGGGTTAGCCTAATCCTCCATCTAGGAGATTATAGATGGTATGTTTAGAGCCTGGGGGCACACTGAGGTCAAATAGGGTCAAAGGTCAGCCAGGCAGCCTAATGAGGCCTGATTTGACCTGCTATGATGATCTGTTAGGGTCAATGTTTACTGAAAGAAGGATGTTCTCTTCTAAAATCAACACTCCTACTCTCTTCCTGTACTCACACACTCTCTCACCCACACCTTCACTCTCTCCTAATCACTTATCCTGCAATTTAACAGCACTCAGCGCAGTACTTTAGCTGCAATTTATCGGCATTGGAGAGATTAACAGGAGAAAGGGAGGCAGGGAGGGAGGGAGGGAGGGAGGCAGGCAGGCAGGCAGGGAGGGAGGGAGGGAGTGCCTCCAAGAACTGAGGGAGGGAGGGAGGCAGTTAGGGAGGCAGGGAGGGAGGGAGGGAGTGCCTCCAAGAACTGAGACAGGGGGGGAGGGAGGGAGGGAGGGAGGGAGGGAGGGAGGCAGGCAGGCAGGCAGGCAGGGAGTGCCTCCAAGAACTGAGGCAGGGAGGGAGGCAGGGAGGGGGGGGGGGGTGCCTCCAAGAACTGAGGGAGGGAGATAGGGAGAAGAAGGTGCTGCTTGCTGTTCTGAATGATTGACTGACTGACTGACTGACTGACTGACTGACTGCACAGTGGGTGTATGACTGTTTGTTAGAATAAATGCTCTTATGATGGTTGTGCCTCCAAGAACTGTGCTCATCTAAATACACAAACACTAATGTACCACCCTTTTCCATTTCCGCCTGCAGAAAATCACATTTCTAGTTAGTAGCATGTTGTTATATCTTCTCCAGTATATCAGAGTGAAACATAGGCTGTTGTTAGAGAGACCTACACACACAAACACCCACATACACACGCTCACACACCTGGATGGTAATGGTGAGTGAAATAGATGGTAGATGGTATGGTAAAGAGGATTAGATGGCATGGTAAAGGGGAGTAGATGGTATGGTAAAGAGGGGTAGATGGTATGGTAAAGGAGTAGATGGTATGGTAAAGGAGGGGTAGATGGTATGGTAAAGGGGAGTAGATGGTATGGTAAAGGAGAGTAGATGGTATGGTAAAGGAGGGGTAGATGGTATGGTAAAGGGGAGTAGATGGTATGGTAAAGGGGAGTAGATGGTATGGTAAAGGAGGGGTAGATGGTATGGTAAAGGGGAGTAGATGGTATGGTAAAGGGGAGTAGATGGCATGGTAAAGGGGAGTAGATGGTATGGTAAAGGAGGGGTAGATGGTATGGTAAAGGAGGGGTAGATGGTATGGTAAAGGGAGTAGATGGTATGGTAAAGGAGGGTAGATGGTATGGTAACGGAGAGTAGATGGTATGGTAAAGGAGGAGTAGATGGTATGGTAAAGAGGGGAGATGGTATGGTAAAGGAGAGTAGATGGTATGGTAAAGGGAGTAAGATGGTATGGTAAAGGAGGGTAGATTGGTATGGTAAAGGGAGTAGATGGTATGGTAAAGGAGGGTAGATGGTATGGTAAAGGAGGGGTAGATGGTATGGTAAAGGAGGGGTAGATGGTATGGTAAAGGGAGTAGATGGTATGGTAATGGAGGGGCAGATTGTATGGTAAAGGAGAGTAGATGGTATGGTAAAGGGAGTAGATGGTATGGTAAGGGAAGTAGATGGTATGGTAATGGAGGGGCAGATTGTATGGTAAAGGGAGTAGTAGGTATGGTAAAGGGAGTAGATGGTATGGTAAAGGGAGTAGATGGTATGGTAATGGAGGGGCAGATGTATGGTAAAGGGAGTAGATGGTATGGTGAAGGGAGTAGATGGTATGGTAAAGGGAGTAGATGGTATGGTAATGGAGGGGCAGATTGTATGGTAAAGGGAGTAGATGGTATGGTAAAGGGAGTAGATGGTATGGTAAAGGGAGTAGATGGTATGGTAAAGGGAGTAGATGGTATGGTAAAGGGAGTAGATGGTATGGTAATGAAGGGGCAGATTGTATGACAAATTGACATTCACAGCCATTCATTCTAGGGAAGCGCTTACATCTATATTCCATTTACCATTGAGGTTATATCTTCAGTTCATGTTACCTATAGTAACCACACAAACAATACAACAATCAGCATTGTTCTGGCACAAATTTATGTGTGTGTGTGTGTGTGTGTGTGTGTGGTAACTCTCAGGCAGATCTACTCTGGAGTTACAGAGTCAGCCTTTCTTCAAAAACATTATGCATGCAAGTCATTATGTCTGTCCCAATGGGAGCGTTACGATACATATCAAATGAATACCCACTCTGTATACCCACGGTACATGTACAGTCAGGGAGTGTATAATGTTTGAGTTTTATTACAGTGGATGTTTTTGAAAAGCTGACCGGCTCAGGGCACCATCTGGAATCATGACAACAGATACAACAACAACAACAACAGTAGCACTATTACAGCCATTAGCAACAGCAACAGATTTTGTATTTTACACATGCCCCCCCCCTCCAACATGCACACACACACACACACACACACGCATTCCTCCCAGTCACAGAAACACACTTGTATAAACACATGTGTGTGAGTTTGTATTCAAATATATGCTGGAGGGTAAACTGCCTTTCATGTCTCTGGGCTTTGATACTAATGAGGACTGCGAAGATGTGATATCAGTGTGTGTGCGCGTGTGTGTGATGATGGTGTGTGTGTGTGTGTGTGTGTGTGCGCGCGTGTGTGTGATGATGGTGTGTGTGTGTGTGTGTGTGCGCGTGTGTGTGATGATGGTGTGTGTGTGTGTGCGTGTGTGTGATGATGGTGTGTGTGTGTGTGTGTGTGTGTGTGTGTGTGTTGCTGTCCTCTGTGTTTTTGGATGATTACAGTCAACACTATGGTATCCATCATGGTTACCAGACAACATAACAACAAGATACATACAAACACAGGTGACACACACATACACACACTCACTCTTACAGTGAACGCACACACGGCGCGCTCACACTCGCACGTACATTAAGAAATGTAAAAGGCTTGCTTAATGATGTTGAGTTGTCAATGACAGAAGTACTGTCGTTAAGTGCATCATTGCAGTCGGTTTCTTCCCCTTTTGATGTTTCTTTGGTGTGTATTAGTTGTCGTGGTGTGTAATAGTTTCGTGGTGTGTAATAGTTGTCGTGGTGTGTAATAGTTGTCGTGGTGTGTAATAGTTGTAGTGTTGTGTAATAGTTGTAGTGGTGTGTAATAGTTGTAGTGGTGTGTAATAGTTGTCGTGGTGTGTAATAGTTGTCGTGGTGTGTAATAGTTGTCGTGGTGTGTAATAGTTGTCGTGGTGTGTATAGTTGTAGTGGTGTGTAATAGTTGTCGTGGTTGTGTAATAGTTGTAGTGGTGGTAATAGTTGTCGTGGTGTGTAATAGTTGTCGTGGTGTGTAATAGTTGTCGTGGTGTGTAATAGTTGTCGTGGTGTGTAATAGTTGTCGTGGTGTGTAATAGTTGTCATGGTGTGTAATAGTTGTCGTGGGTGTGTAATAGTTGTAGTGGTGTGTAATAGTTGTCGTGGTGTGTAATAGTTGTCGTGGTGTGTAATAGTTGTCGTGGTGTGTAATAGTTGTCGTGTTGGGTAATAGTTGTCGTGGTGTGTAATAGTTGTCGTGGTGTGTAATAGTTGTCGTGGTGTGTAATAGTTGTCGTGGTGTGTAATAGTTGTCGTGGTGTGTAATAGTTGTCGTGGTGTGTAATAGTTGTCGTGGTGTGTAATAGTTGTCGTGGTGTGTAATTGTTGTCGTGGTGTGTAATAGTTGTCGTGGTGTGTAATAGTTGTAGTGGTGTGTAATAGTTGTCGTGGTGTGTAATAGTTGTCGTGGTGTGTGTAATAGTTGTCGGTGGTGTGTAATAGTTGTCGTGGTGTGTAATAGTTGTCGTGGTGTGTAATAGTTGTCGTGGTGTGTAATAGTTGTAGTGGTGTGTAATAGTTTAGTGTGTGTAATAGTTGTCGTGGTGTGTAATAGTTGTCGTGGTGTGTAATAGTTGTCGTGGTGTAGTTAGTGGTAATAGTTGTAGTGTTGTGTAATAGTTGTCGTGGTGTGTAATAGTTGTCGTGGTGTTGTAATAGTTGTCGTGGTGTGTAATAGTTGTAGTGGTGTGTAATAGTTGTAGTGGTGTGTAATAGTTGTCGTGGTGTGTAATAGTTGTAGTGGTGTGTAATAGTTGTAGTGGTGTGTAATAGTTGTAGTGGTGTGTAATAGTTGTCGTGGTGTGTAATAGTTGTCGTGGTGTGTAATAGTTGTCGTGGTGTGTAATAGTTGTCGTGGTGTGTATTAGTTGTCGTGGTGTGCACAAGATATGGTCCAGAAAAACGTGCCGACAGAGATGAGCCAGGGATTGGCAACAAAACAAAATTTGATCCTCTGGTGCAAAAGAACGGCCAACAGCCTTTTTGTCATAATGCAACTTCATGCGTTTTTGAGACGAGGAGACTTTTGGGCTAACGCACAGGCGGCGTGGCAGTCTCTCCCGCATCTTACTGACATAATCCAAAACATTTTTAGGGCGCTACTGGGTGTAGGAGATAAGATATGCTCCTTCAAAACCTTCAGGGGACCCCGTGGGGTGTGTCCAAACACAAGGTCAGCAGGGCTGAACCCTAAGGACTCTTGTATCGTTTCCCTAATAGCAAATAGGACAAAGGGCACCCCCTCATCCCAATCGGTACTGGTGTCCATGCAATACTTGCGTAGCATTGCCTTCAGCGTCTGATGCCAGTGTTCGAGAGCCCCTCGACTCTCTGGATGATACGGACTGGAGACCTGATGGGAAATACACAATGTTTTTAACACATTTGAAAACAGTTTGGACATAAAGTTGGATCCCTGATCAGTTTGGATTACTTTAGGGAGTCCAAAAGTAGAGAAGAACTTCACTAAGTGCCTTCACCACAGTCTTAGCCGTTATAGTACGGAGGGGAATAGCCTCTGGGTATCGAGTAGCACTACACATTATTGTTAGTAGGAACTGGTTACCTGACCTGGTTTTCGACAATGAACCTACACAAACGGTTCCCCCACCACAGGAATCGGGCAGAGCGACGCTCGAGGAACGGTTTGATTCACTTTCCCAGTGAGTTGACATACGTTTTACAAATTTGGACAACGTCAGACTTCAAACCTGGCCAGAAAAAATGTTGAAGGACTCAGTTATAAGTCTTTGTGATCCCCAAGTGTCCGGTCAACGCCTGGTCATGGGCGAGTGACAGCACCTGCTGTCGTAACGGTGTAGGAACAACCACTTGACACACTTCACTCCAGTCATTAACGGTGTCATGAGCTGCCCATTTCCACATCAAAACTCCTGCTTCCATAAAGTAGGCAGTCTCCTTAGTTTTAGCTCCCTCAATGGAAATTACAGAAGCAAAACACTGAAGACTGGTGTCTCCCTTTTGACATTCAATCACCTTCTCGGGGGTGACAGACAAAAGAATGTCATGTAATTGGGGCGCGATTTCACTTTCCCCTGCCTTAGTTTTTACGGGGTAAAAACTGTCGGCATTGCAAGAAGGCATATTCGGTGCATTGTCTTCTACCTCAACATTCTCAAAAATGGAACTAGCCAAATCCTCCACATCTCCAAGCTTGCGAGATTGTGCCCTCATTAACACACAAGCAGGAAAAACATGGGGAAATGCTTGAACAAATTTCTCATCTGTAGTTCTGATTTCTGTGTTGTCTACTACCTCTAACACAGGAGTGACATTACCACCAGCAATTACATTCCCTAGTAGCAATGTGACTCCTTTTACTGGCATTGTAGACACTACACCAACACGTAAACATCCTGATCCTAAGTCTGACACTAAGTGGACCCAGTGAAATGGTACAGATATGTTTTTTGTCTCTATCCCCTGTAATATGACATGCGAGCCACAATACGTTTCAGGAGACCAGGGTAAAGCATCAGTAACGATTACTGACTGCGCCGCCCCGGTGTCTCGTAAGATTTGTATGGGCTTTTGATCAGCTTGTTCCCCAGTTAAGGAAACACAACCGGCAGAGATAAACGGAGCATAGACAGGATCCGGTTTCTCAAATGCTGAATCAATAACTCGGTCCAACGGACAGGCCAAAGACTTGACTAAACCCAAACTTTTCATTTTTGGGGACGGTGAACTGGAACTGTTTCGGTTTATTTTTCAAAACTGGGCAGTCCGCAATCACGTGACCCTTTTGGTGACAGTAAAAACATTCACGGATTTCATGAAAACGCTTAGGGTTGTCAGAGGAAAAGCGACCTGAACGAGGCACTAATGACGTAATCGTCCGACCTTCAAACGAGGCGCACCAAAGACAGTCTTGTGTGTCAGAGCGTACTCATCTGCCAACACTGCTGCCTGGGCCAATGTCACCACTTTCTGTTCATTTAAATGAACTACAATTCTATCAGGGAGGTTGCTTTTAAAATCCTCCAACAGCATCAACTCCCGAATATCAGCAAAGGTGTTAGCTTTGCTGGCTGAACACCATCGATTAAACAGAGTCCCTTTGTCCCTTGCAAACTCAACAAAAGTATGGTGAGAGGGTTTCTTTTGGTTCCTGAAGCGCTGCATATAAGCTTCAGGTAGCCCGCAACACGGTAGCTTTAACTGTATCGTAGTGTAAACTGTCTTCCAGGGAGAGAGCAGCTACTACTTCCTGGGCTTTCCCAGACAATTTACATTGTAACAGGAGCCGCCAAACCTCGAGTGGCCAATGCAGCGCAGCGGCCACACTCTCCAACAGAGAAGCAGAGAAATAGGAATCAACTTCCGACTCTCGAAATAGAGGGACTAAAGCTATATTTTTACTCACATCGAAGTGGGCTTGATGAGCAGCTTGTGGAGTCGCATTGGAGCCAGAGTCTAGCTCCAGTTGTCGGATCCTTACCTCCTTGTCGGCTTCTATTTTCCTAATTTCAAGTTAAAAATGAATCTCTCTCTTTATCTTTTTGCTGCATTTCTAAACGGGCCAGCCTCACCTTTAGCCTAGCGGTCTCGTCTGAACGACCTGAAGCAGAAGATAAAGGGTCAAATCGGGGCAATGTAAAGGGGGTACAAGCAACCCCTTCCTCTGCCCTGTCCTCCGACTTGGCATCGGAAGGTCTACCCGTCTCCTCTCCTGAAGCCTCCCCCTCGTCATCTTTCAACAAGAGAATTCATTTTCTCACTAAACCCTCCCCGACTAGCACCAAAACCTCAGCCTTTAGGGCTTTCTCAGGGAAAACGAATCCATAATCGTCAGCTAAGGTCTATTTTCCAAAACCTCACCAAACAATCAATAGAGGGCGCTTCAAAGATCTTGGAGATGGCTGAGGCAGCCATCTTGTACACAGCAATCTACTGGACACACAAAAACTAAACAAGTCATCCAAACTCACAACCCACCATCACACCTCAATCACCAACCACAGAGAGCTCAGAGCAGCAGGGTCTGGTGGGTTAATGGATCCCGGATCAGCCCCCATTATGTTACGCCTCTGTGAAGAGGGAACGCAACACCCTGCTACAACTCAACTCCCCGTGAAGTGAAAGAGGTATGGACTGTAGGTGCGAGTAAGGATGACAAAAGGCAGAATTTACCGTTTACTATGAATTTATTCCTTCACACGGTATTATGGGGAAAGAGGGCTGGATGGAACCAAAGCAAAGAAAGTAAATATCAAAGCCCCCCCCTCTCCTATCTTACCTGCCTACCCACTACTTACCTAACTTAGCACCACCTGGTGCACTAACCAAAATACAGGGGGTGGTCCGCCCAGGTCTTTCTTAGTGTGTCTAGACAGTGAATACACTACGGGTATATGTATGCCCGCGGGCCTCTTAACTAAGCACTCCCTAGGTGCCTTCCCCTTCCCCCCTGGGAACAAATGAAACAGAATATTAAACAATTTCACAAACAAACAAAGGACATCAACTAAGCTCTATCTGATAATGCAACAAACTAACACAGTACATAACTGCCTGTATCACTCTCAGAAACAACAAACATAATGTGACCCTCAGCCATCAGCCTCCTCTCTCAGCCATGACCTCTCTAAATCACAATCAATCTTTCTGCAATCTCCCTTCTGAAGAGAACATTGGCTTTTATATAGCTTGAGAAGGAATTGGTAATTGGAGACAGCTGCGTCTTGACGAGGGGGCGGGGTCAGCTCTCCAATTAGCCATGGAGTCGACCAATCAGTTTCTTGAGGGATTTCAGGAAGCCATTTCCTGAAATACACACATGCAAATACACAAACTACAACACAGAAACTGGGGAACGTAACACACACACACACACACACACACACACACACACACACACACACATGCATTCCTCCCTGTCACAGAAACACACTTGTATAAACACACGTGTGTGAGTTTGTATTCAAATACATGCTGGAGGGTAAACTGCCTTTCATGTCTCTGGGCTTTGATACTAATGAGGACTGCGAAGATGTGATATCAGTGTGTGTGTGTGTGTGTGTGTGTGTGTGTGTGTGTGTGTGTGTGTGTGTGTGTGTGTATGTGTGCGTGTGTGTGTGATGATGGTGTGTGTGTGTGTGTGTGATGATGGTGTGTGTGTGTGTGTGTGTGATGATGGTGTGTGTGTGTGTGTGTGTGTGTGTGTGTGTTGCTGTCCTCTCTGTGTTTTTGGATGATTACAGTCATCACTATGGTATCCATCATGGTTACCAGACAACACAACATAACAACAAGATACATACAAACACAGGTGACACACACACACACTCACTCTTACAGTGAACGCACACTCGGCGCGCTCACACTCGCACGTACATTAAGAAATGTAAAAGGCTGTTGATGATGTTGAGTCAATGACTGTCGTTAAGTGCATCATTGCAGTCGTTTTTTCCCCTTTTGATCTGTCTTTGGTGTGTAATAGTTGTCATGGTGTGTAATAGTTGTCATGGTGTGTAATAGTTGTCGTGGTGTGTAATAATTGTAGTGGTGTGTAATAATTGTAGTGGTGTGTAATAGTTGTCGTGGTGTGTATTAGTTGTCGTGGTGTGTAATAATTGTAGTGGTGTGTAATAGTTGTCGTGGTGTGTAATAGTTGTCGTGGTGTGTAATAGTTGTCGTGGTGTGTAATAGTTGTAGTGGTGTGTAATAGTTGTCGTGGTGTGTATTAGTTGTCGTGGTGTGTAATAGTTGTAGTGGTGTGTAATAGTTGTAGTGGTGTGTAATAGTTGTAGTGGTGTGTAATAGTTGTCGTGGTGTGTAATAGTTGTCGTGGTCTGTAATAGTTGTAGTGGTGTGTAATAGTTGTCGTGGTGTGTATTAGTTGTTGTGGTGTGTAATAGTTGACGTGGTGTGTAATAGTTGTCGTGGTCTGTAATAGTTGTAGTGGTGTGTAATAGTTGTAGTGGTGTGTAATAGTTGTCGTGGTGTGTATTAGTTGTCGTGGTGTGTAATAGTTGTAGTGGTGTGTAATAGTTGTAGTGGTGTGTAATAGTTGTCGTGGTCTGTAATAGTTGTAGTGGTGTGTAATAGTTGTAGTGGTGTGTAATAGTTGTCGTGGTGTGTATTAGTTGTCGTGGTCTGTAATAGTTGTAGTGGTGTGTAATAGTTGTCGTGGTCTGTAATAGTTGTAGTGGTGTGTAATAGTTGTAGTGGTGTGTAATAGTTGTAGTGGTGTGCAATAGTTGTAGTGGTGTGTAATAGTTGTAGTGGTGTGTAATAGTTGTAGTGGTGTGTAATAGTTGTAGTGGTGTGTAATAGTTGTCGTGGTGTGTAATAGTTGTTGTGGTGTGTAATAGTTGTCGTGGTGTGTAATAGTTGTGGTGGTGTGTAATAGTTGGCGTGGTGTGTAT
>NC_034188.2:84587528-84602807 GCF_002021735.2 Oncorhynchus kisutch | reverse complement strand
GGGGTCAAATGATAAAACTATACAGAACCAGTCAAAGGTTTGGACACACCTGCTCATTCAATACTCTGACAACGCACAGACAGGGGTCAAATGATAAAACTATACAGAACCAGTCAAAGGTTTGGACACACCTGCTCATTCAATACTCTGACAACGCACAGACAGGGGTCAAATGATAAAACTATACAGAACCAGTCAAAGGTTTGGACACACCTGCTCATTCATACTCTGACAACGCACAGACAGGGGTCAAATGATAAAACTATACAGAACCAGTCAAAGGTTTGGACAGACCTGCTCATTCAATACTCTGACAACGCACAGACAGGGGTCAAATGATAAAACTATACAGAACCAGTCAAAGGTTTGGACACACCTGCTCATTCAATACTCTGACAACGCACAGACAGGGGTCAAATGATAAAACTATACAGAACCAGTCAAAGGTTTGGACACACCTGCTCATTCAATACTCTGACAACGCACAGACAGGGGTCAAATTGATAAAACTATACAGAACCAGTCAAAGGTTTGGACACACCTGCTCATTCAATACTCTGACAACGCACAGACAGGGGTCAAATGATAAAACTATACAGAACCAGTCAAAGGTTTGGACACACCTGCTCATTCAATACTCTGACAACGCACAGACAGGGGTCAAATGATAAAACTATACAGAACCAGTCAAAGGTTTGGACACACCTGCTCATTCAAGGGTTTTTCTTTATTTTTACTATTTTCTACATTGTAGAATAATAGTGAAGACATCAAAACGATGAAATAACACATATGGAATCATGTAGTAACCAAAAAAGTGTTAAACATTTCAAAATATATTTTAGATTTTAGATTCTTCAAAGTAGCCACTCTTTGCCTTGATGACAGCTTTGCACACTCTTGGCTTTCTCTCAACCAGCTTCACCTGGAATGCTTTTCCAACAGTCTGGAAGGAGTTCCCACATATGCTGAGCACTTGTTGGCTGCTCTGCGGTCCAACTCATCCCAAACCATCTTAATTGGGTTGAGGTCGGGTGATTGTGGAGGCTAGTTCATCTGATGCAGCACTCCATCATTCTTCTTGTTGGTCAAATAGGCCTTACACATCCAGGAAGTGTATTGGGTCATTGTCCTGTTGAAAAATCAAGCGCAAACCAGATGGGATGGCATATCGCTGCAGAATGCTGTGGTAGCCATGCTGGTTAATAAGTGTGCCTTGAATTCTAAAGAAATCACTGCAAGTGTCACCAGCAAAGCACCCCCACACCATCACACCTCCTCCTCCATGCTTCACGGTGGGAACCACACATGCATGTTCACCTACTCTGCGTCTCACAAAGACACGGCGGTTGGAACCAAAAATGTCAAATTTGGACTCATCAGACCAAAGAACAGATTTCCACCAGTCTAATGTCCATTGCTCATGTTTCTTGGCCCAAGAAAGTCTCTTCTTATTATTGGCGTCCTTTAGTAGTGGTTTCCTTGCAGTAATTCGACCCTGAAGACCTGATTCACACAGTCTCCTCTGAACAGTTGATGTTGAGATGTGTCCGTTACTTGAACTCTGTGAAGCATTTATTTGGGCTACAATTTCTGAGGCTGGTAACTCTAATGAACTTATCCTTTGCAGCAGAGGTAACTCTGGGTCTTCCTTTCATGTGGCGGGCCTCATAGAGCCAGTTTCATCATAGTGCTTGATGGTTTTTGCAACTGCACTTGAAGAAACTTTCAAAGTTCTTGGACTTTTCCGAATTGACTGACCTTCATGTCTTAAAGTAATGATAGACTGTCATTTTTCTTTGCTTATTTGAGCTGTTCTTGCCATAATATGGACTTAGTCTTTTACCAAATAGGGATATCTTCTGTATACCAACCCTACCTTGTCACAACACAACTGATTGGCTAAAACTCATTAAGAGGGAATGAAATTCCACAAATTAACTTTTAACAAGGTACACCTGTTAATTGAAATGTATTTCAGGTGACTACCTCACGAAGCTGGTTGAGAGAATTTCAAGTGTGTGCAAAGCTGTCAACAAGGCAAAGAGTGACTACTTTGAAGAATCAAAAATATTTGTTTAACAGTTTATTTTATAGTTTTGATGTCTTCACTATTATTCTACAATGTAGAAAATAGTTTTTTTTTTTAAATAAACAAAACCCCTGGAATGAGTAGGTGTGTCCAAACTGTTGACTGGTATTGTATATTTACAAATAAAGTATGTGGGATTGGAAATTATGTAGACGATTACATTGATGGAATGTTAGGAATATTATGAATAAATGACTAAACAATATTCTCATTGTAAATGGAACTGTAACTAAGTAAACTTATACTCTGTTTTATTATATCTGATTAACATTATGAGTTCATAAGAAGGGATTGTGTGACATGGACAAGGAGTAATTAAATATAATGAACACCATTCCAAACTAGTCTGGAGAGGAGTGGGTTAAGTAAGCAGATAGGGTCGTTAACCTATGGTTGAACCGACGAAACTGAGCTCTGGGGTGTTTTAGATAAGGCAGTGAGTGCATTCCTAGGTTTTCTGTTAATTAGAACTGTCAGCTAAGTGGTTATCGATTATGTTGTGTGACCTGTGAGTGTGTTAGTGAGTTGGAATGAACTTTTAAACTCACTTAATTCTAGGTCGGGAGGAGGGGATTCATTCTAGAAGCAATGAAATGACGTCATGTTATTGTATATAAACTGTTGCTCGTGGTAACGTGGCAGCAAGCCCCGAGAATAAATACTATTATCTATTATTGATAAGACTGGTCTCTGTCTATTTTATGCAAACAAGAATCTTACAAATTCTCATAAAATAGATTAAGGGAATTCAATTAATGAAAACATATTGGAATTACAAAATTACAGTAACATGGAAGCTACAATCTATCTGCACTATTAAAGCTGATTTACCCCCCCCCAATAGCGTTATGGTTTTATGACATACAACACTGTCCAACAACACTAGTAGCACTGGAAAAGGCATCATAGAAGTATGTATAATAACAGTAGTGTTCTTGCTGACACCAGCACACTAATTACCCTATATTGTAGCCCATTGTAAGGAATGAGATTTGTTCCACTGACTTACATTAGCTATTGTGAAAACCAAATAAGTTCAACAGATGTGTGGGAAATGTTAGTTCACCAATGTTGGAGGCCATAATGCTGACTGGAGCATTTGAGCCTATTTGAATTATTGTTCATTGAGATACATTAAATATACCACCAAAAGTTTAACTCGGGGGCCATATTTCCTGACATTTTACGTAGTATAACATAATTCATTACATCTTTTGGGTAGGCTAATTCATGCATTTAAAAAAAAAATCAGTTTTACTTTTTGTCAAATTTAGTTTTCCAGGTATTGTTTTTCCCAGGTTCATAGTTTTCCTATTTTTTTCAGGTTCACTATCAAAATGGGATGTTGTAAGTCCACAACTATACTTAAAGGAGAAGTGCAGTAAAACAAATAGATTTGACAGTTTTTATTTATTTAATATATTCCACACTATGAGCTTGAAATAACACTCAAAATGTTTGAAAATTATGAAAATACAACAATGCCTGGAATTTCATCCTGATCAGGTGGGATGTCGTTTTTGGACAATGACCTTGCATCTTTGTTTTGCTTATGAATCGTCCTACTTTGGAGGGATAGGCCCTAGTGTCTAGACAATCCTATCTGCCAATCAGGGCTGTGTATGTAAATGTATTTACATCTGTATCAACACACGATCAGACTGAGCATTTTCATTGTAAAAGGAGACTCATGAAAATAAATAATAAAAATAAAAATGTGAGTTATTTTCATGAAATAAACACACATAGTTTATTTATTAGACATATAGTGATGATTTAAAAATATTAAATTAACTGCATGGGGGCTTTAAACCCTGTGACCACTAGAAAGAGACCTCTTGTTTGGCTAGCAGCATTTCTATACATGTGATGGCAGAGTTGCAAAAACATATGATCACCTGATTGACATCATGATGCCAGGCTGGCCTACTTTGGAGTCAACAATTACACTTTTCCCCAATTGTTTACACACTAAAACTGGCCCATAGGCACAATGACCCAAACCTGTAACTAATTTAGTAGAACCAGACAACAAATCTGCAATACTACTGACACATGTTCTGCTTTACACTCAGATTGCAATTCTATAACAAACATTTGACAAAACACAACACACAATTCTCTACCTTTGGCACAACCTTCCCAACTAAAATCTATTTTGTGCAAATTAAAAACAACACTGTTCAACAAGCTACGCTCAATTACCAATTGACCACTTTCACTCTTCACATGTGCAAACACTAGTTATGCGTAAATGTTCACTTTGCAATCAGACCTTTGGTGTGGATAAAAAGGCCACAGGTGAGTAATCCTGTGTTTGGAGAACAATGGAAGCGAACTTGGTAGAGATATAGGTGGAGGTAGAGGTGGAAGGGGAGGTACAGTAGAGGTGGAGGTGGAGGTAGAAGAGGTGGAGGTAGAAGAGGTGGAGGTAGAAGAGGTGGAGGTAGAAGAGGTGGAAGTAGAGGTGGAGGTAGAGGTAGAGGAACAAGAGGTAGAGGAGGTAGAGGTAGAGGAGGTGGAGGTAGAAGAGGTGGAGGTGGAGGTAGAAGAGGTGGATGTAGATGAGGTGAAGGTGGAGGTGGAGGTAGAAGAGGTGGATGTAGATGAGGTGGAGGTGGAGGTAGATGCGGTGGAGGTAGAAGAGGTGGAGGTAGATGAGGTGAAGGTGGAGGTAGAAGAGGTGGAGGTAGATGAGGTGAAGGTGGAGGTAGAAGAGGTGGAGGTAGAATCAAATCAAAGTTTATTTGTCACACGTGCCGAATACAACAGGGTAGACCTTACGGTGAAATGCTTACTTACAGGCTCTAACCAATAGTGCAAAAAAGGTATTAGGTGAACAATAGGTAAGTAAAGAAATAAAAACTATAGTAAAAA
This sequence comes from Oncorhynchus kisutch, assembly GCF_002021735.2. Classification (NCBI taxonomy): domain Eukaryota; kingdom Metazoa; phylum Chordata; class Actinopteri; order Salmoniformes; family Salmonidae; genus Oncorhynchus; species Oncorhynchus kisutch. The sequence goes on along the minus strand of NC_034188.2, from coordinate 84,597,838 downwards.
GACAGTGAAAAATAACAGTAGCGAGGCTATATACAGTAGCGAGGCTATAAAAGTAGCGAGGATACATACAGACACCGGTTAGTCAGGCTGATTGAGGTTGTATGTACATGTAGATATGGTTAAAGTGATATATGATGAACAGAGAGTAGCAGTAGCGTAAAAGAGGAGTTGCCATGCGGTAGTAGAGAGAATAGTCTATCACTGGGGTCTTTGACCATTTTTAGGGCCTTCCTCTGACACCATCTGGTGTAGAGGACCTGGATGGCAGGCAGCTTAGCTGGGCCATATGCACTACCCTCTGTAGTGCCTTGCGGTCGGAGGCCGAGCAATTGCCGTACCAGGCAGTGATGCAACCGGTCAGGATGCTCTCGATGTTGCAGCTGTAGAACCTTTTGAGGATCTCAGGACCCATGCCAAATCTTTTTAGTTTCCTGAGGGGGAATAGACTTTGTCGTGCCCTCTTCATGACTGTCTTGTTGTGTTTGGACCATTCTAGTTTGTTGTTGATGTGGACACCAAGGAACTTGAAGCTCTCAACCTGCTCCACTACAGCCACGTCAATGAGAATGGAGGCGTGTTCGGTCCTCCTTTTCCTGTAGTCCACAATCATCTCCTTAGTCTTGGATAGGTTGTTATTCTGGCACCACCCGGCCAGGTCTCTGACCTCCTCCCTATAGGCTGTCTCGTAAATGTCGGTGATCAGGCCTACCACTGTTGTATCGTCTGCAAACTTAATGATGGTGTTGGAGTCGTGCCTGGCCATGCAGTCGTGGGTGAACAGGGAGTACAGGAGTGGACTGAGTACACACCCCTGTGGGGCTCCAGTATTGACGATCAGCATGGCAGATGTGTTGCTACCTACCCTCACCACCTGGGGGCGGCCCGTCAGGAAGTCCAGGATCCAGTTGCAGAGGGAGGTGTTTAGTCCCAGGATCCTTAGCTTAGTGATGAGCTTTGAGGGTACTATGGTGTTGAACGCTGAGCTGTAGTCAATGAATAGCATTCTCACATAAGTGTTCCTTTTGTCCAGGTGGGAAAGGGCAGTGTGGAGTGCAATAGAGATTGCATCATCTGTGGATCTGTTTGGGTGGTATGCAAATTGGAGTGGGTCTAGGATTTCTGGGATAATGGTGTTGATGTGAGCCATGACCAGCCTTTCAAAGCACTTCATGGCTACAAACGTGAGTGCTACGGGTTTGTAGTCATTTAGGCAGGTTGCCTTTGTGTTCTTGGGCACAGGGACTATGGTGGTCTGCTTGAAACATGCTGGTATTACAGACTCAATCGGGGACATGTTGAAAATGTCAGTGAAGACACCTGCCAGTTGGTCAGCACATGCCCAGAGCACACGTCCTGGTAATCCGTCTGGCCCCGTAGCCTTGTGTATGTTGACCTGTTTAAAGGTCTTACTCACGTCGGCTACGGAGAGCGTGATCACACAGTCATCTGGAACAGCTGATGCTCTCATGCATGCCTCAGTGTTGCTTGCCTCAAGGCGAGCATAGAAGTGATTTAGCTCGTCTGGTGGGCAGCTCGCGGCTGTGCTTCCCTTTGTAGTCAGTAATAGTTTGCAAGCCCTGCCACATAAGACGAGCACCAGAGCCAGTGTAGTATGATTCAATCTTAGCCCTGTATTGACGCTTTGCCTGTTTGATGGTTCGTCGCAGGTAATAGCAGGATTTCTTGTAAGCTTCCGGGTTAGAGTCCCGCACCTTGAAGGCGGCGGCTCTACCCTTTAGCTAATTGCAAATGTTGCCTGTAATCCATGGCTTCTGGCTGGGGTATGTACGTACAGTCACTGTGGGCACGACGTCCTGGATGCACTTATTGATAAGCCCAGTGACTGATGTGGTGTACTCCTCAATGCCATCGGAAGAATCCCGGAACATGTTCCAGTCTGTGATAGCAAAACAATCCTGTAGCTTAGCATCTGCTTCATCTGACCACTTTTTTATTGACCGAGTCACTGGTGCTTCCTGCTTTAATTTTTGCTTGTAAGCAGGAATCAGGAGAATAGAGTTGTGGTCAGATTTACCAAATGGAGGGCGAGGGAGAGCTTTGTACGTGTCTCTGTGTGTGGAGTACAGGTGATCTAGAATTTTTTTCCCTCTGGTTGCACATTTAACATTTTGATAGAAATTTGGTAGAACTGATTTAAGTTTCCCTGCATTAAAGTCTCCGGCCACTAGGAGCGCCGCCTCTGGGTGAGTAGTTTCCTGTTTGCTTATTTCCTTATACAGCTGACTGAGTGCAGTCTTAGTGCCGGCATCTGTCTGTGGTGGTAAATAAACAGCCACGAAAAGTATAGCTGAAAACTCTCTAGGCAGGTAGTGTGGCCTGCAATTTATCACAATATACTCTACTTCAGGCGAGCAAAATCTAGAGACTTCCTTAGATTTTGTGCACCAGCTGTTGTTTACAAATATGCAGAGACCGCCCCCCCTCGTCTTACCGGAGTGTGCTGTTCTGTCCTGCCAGTGCAGCGTGTATCCCGCTAGCTGAATATCCATGTCGTCATTCAGCCACAATTCCGTGAAACATAGGATATTACAGTTTTTGATGTCCCGTTGGTAGGATATTCGTGATCGTACCTCGTCTAATTTATTGTCCAATGATTGCACATTGGCGAGTAATATTGACGGTAACGGCAGCTTTCCCACTCGCCTTCTGCGGGTCCTCACGAGACATCCGGCTCTGTGGCCTCTGTACCTGCGCCTCTTCCGCTTGCAAATAACGGGGATGTCAGCCCTTTCGGGTGTTTGGAGAATGTCTTGTGCGTCCTGCTTGTTGTAGAAAAATCTTTGTCTAATCCGAGGTGAGTGATCGCTGACCTGATGCCCAGATGCTCTTTTTTGTCGTAAGATACGTTTGCGGAAACATTATGTACAAAATAAGTTACAAATAACGTGAAATAATAGGACAATTGGTTGGGTGCCCGTAAAACTGCTGCCATTTCTTCCGGCGCCATTTTAGAAGAGGTGGAGGTAGTGGAGGTGGAAGAGGTAGAAGAGGCGGAGGTAGTGGAGGTGGAAGAGGTAGAAGAGGTGGAGGTAGAAGAGGTGGAAGAGGTAGAGGTGGAGGTGCAGGTAGAAGAGGTGGAGGTGGAAGAGGTAGAGGTAGAGGTGGAGGTAGAAGAGGTGGAGGTGGAGGTAGAGGTGGAGGTAGAAGAGGTGGAGGTAGAAATGGAGGTGGAGGTAGAAGAGGTGGAGGTGGAAGAGGTTGGAGGTTCAGTTGGAGGTACAGTTGGAGGTACAGTAGAGGTAGAGGCAGAAGTGGAGGTAAAAGAGGTGGAGGTAGAGTTGGAGGTACAGTAGAGGCAGAGGTAGAAGTGGACGTGGAGGTAGAAGAGGTGGAGGTGGAGGTAGAGGTACAGTAGAGGCAGAGGTAGAAGTGGAGGTGTAGGTAGAAGAGGTGGAGGTAGAAGTGAAGGTGGAGGTAAAAGAGGTGGAGGTAGAGTTGGAGGTACAGTAGAGGCAGAGGTAGAAGTGGACATGGAGGTAGAAGAGGTTGAGGTGGAGGTGGAGGTAGAAGAGGTTGAGGTGGAGGTAGAAGAGGTTGAGGCGGAGGTGGAGGTAGAGGTAGAAGAGGTTGAGGTGGAGGTAGAAGAGGTTGAGGTGGAGGTAGAGGTGGAGGTAGAAGAGGTTGAGGCGGAGGTGGAGGTAGAGGTAGAAGAGGTTGAGGTGGAGGTAGAAGAGGTTGAGGTGGAGGTAGAGGTGGAGGTGGAGGTAGAAGTTGAGGTGGAAGTAGAAGAGGTAGAGGTGGAGGTAGAGGTGGAGGTAGTGGAGGTGGAGGTAGTGGAGGTGGAGGTAGAGGTGGAAGTGGAGAAGGAGGTAGTAGAGGTAGAGGTGGAGGTGGAGGTAGTAGAGGTGGAGGTGGAGGTAGAAGTGGAGGTGGAGGTAGAAGAGGTGGAGGTAGGAGAGGTGGAGGTGGAGGTAGAGGAGGTGGAGGTAGTGGAGGTGGAGGTGGAAGAGGTAGAAGAGGTGGAGGTAGAAGAGGTGGAGGTGGAAGAGGTAGAGGTGGAGGTAGAGGTGGAGGTAGAGAAGGAGGTGGAGGTAGAAGAGGGGGAGGTGGAAGAGGTAGAGGTGGAGGTGGAGGTAGAAGTGGAGGTGGAGGTAGAAGAGGTGGAAGAGGTGGAGGTAGAGGTAGAAGAGGTGGAGGTGGAAGAGGTAGAGGTACAGTAGAGGTAGAGGTGGAGGTAGAAATGGAGGTGGAGTTAGAAGAGGTGGAGGTGGAAGAGGTGGAGGTTCAGTTGGAGGCACAGTAGAGGTAGAGGCAGAAGTGGAGGTAAAAGAGGTGGAGGTACAGTTGGAGGTACAGTAGAGGCAGAAGTGGAGGTAAAAGAGGTGGAGGTAGAGTTGGAGGTACAGTAGAGGCAGAAGTGGAGGTAAAAGAGGTGGAGGTAGAGGTACAGTAGAGGCAGAAGTGGAGGTAAAAGAGGTGGAGGTAGAGTTGGAGGTACAGTAGAGGCAGAGGTAGAAGTGGACGTGGAGGTAGAAGAGGTGGAGGTAGAGGTACAGTAGAGGCAGAGGTAGAAGTGGAGGTGTAGGTAGAAGAGGTGGAGGTAGAAGTGGAGGTGGAGGTAGAGTTGGAGGTACAGTAGAGGCAGAGGTAGAAGTGGACATGGAGGTAGAAGAGGTTGAGGTGGAGGTAGAAGAGGTTGAGGTGGAGGTTGAGGTGGAGGTAGAAGAGGTTGAGGTGGAGGTAGAGGTAGAAGAGGTTGAGGTGGAGGTAGAGGTGAAGGTAGAAGAGGTTGAGGTGGAGGTGGAGGTAGAAGAGGTTGAGGTTGAGGTGGAGGTGGTAGTGGAGGTGGAGGTAGTGGAGGTGGAGGTAGTGGAGGTGGAGGTAGAAGTGAAGGTGGAGGTAGAAGAGGTGGAGGTAGAAGAGGTGGAGGTGGAGGTAGAGGTGGAGGTGGAAGAGGTAGAGGTACAGTAGAGGTAGAGGTGGAGGTAGAAATGGAGGTGGAGTTAGAAGAGGTGGAGGGTGGAAGAGGTGGAGGTTCAGTTGGAGGCACAGTAGAGGTAGAGGCAGAAGTGGAGGTAAAATAGGTGGAGGTACAGTTGGAGGTACAGTAGAGGCAGAAGTGGAGGTAAAAGAGGTGGAGGTAGAGTTGGAGGTACAGTAGAGGCAGAAGTGGAGGTAAAAGAGGTGGAGGTAGAGGTACAGTAGAGGCAGAAGTGGAGGTAAAAGAGGTGGAGGTAGAGTTGGAGGTACAGTAGAGGCAGAGGTAGAAGTGGACGTGGAGGTAGAAGAGGTGGAGGTAGAGGTACAGTAGAGGCAGAGGTAGAAGTGGAGGTGTAGGTAGAAGAGGTGGAGGTAGAAGTGGAGGTGGAGGTAGAGTTGGAGGTACAGTAGAGGCAGAGGTAGAAGTGGACATGGAGGTAGAAGAGGTTGAGGTGGAGGTAGAAGAGGTTGAGGTGGAGGTTGAGGTGGAGGTAGAAGAGGTTGAGGTGGAGGTAGAGGTAGAAGAGGTTGAGGTGGAGGTAGAGGTGAAGGTAGAAGAGGTTGAGGTGGAGGTGGAGGTAGAAGAGGTTGAGGTGGAGGTGGTAGTGGAGGTGGAGGTAGTGGAGGTGGAGGTAGTGGAGGTGGAGGTAGAAGTGGAGGTGGAGGTAGAAGAGGTGGAGGTAGAAGAGGTGTAGGTGGAGGTAGTGGAGGTGGAGGTAGAAGTGGAGAAGGAGGTGGTAGAGGTAGAGGTAGAAGAGGTTGAGGTGGAGGTAGAAGAGGTTGAGGTGGAGGTAGAGGTGGAGGTGGAGGTAGAAGAGGTTGAGGTGGAAGTAGAAGAGGTTGAGGTGGAGGTAGAGGTGGAGGTAGTGGAGGTGGAGGTAGAGGTGGAGGTAGAAGAGTTGGAGGTAGAAAAGGTGTAGGTGGAGGTAGTGGAGGTGGAGGTAGAAGTGGAGAAGGAGGTAGTAGAGGGAGAGGTGGAGGTGGAGGTAGTAGAGGTGGAGGTAGTGGAGGTGGAGGTAGAAGTGGAGGTGGAGGTAGAAGAGGTGGAGGTAGAAGAGGTGGAGGTAGAGGAGGTGGAGGTAGTGGAGGTGGAGGTGGATGAGGTAGAAGAGGTGGAGGTAGAAGAGGTGGAGGTGGAAGAGGTAGAGGTAGAGGTAGAGGTGGAGGTAGAGAAGGAGGTGGAGGTAGAAGAGGGGGAGGTGGAAGAGGTAGAGGTGGAGGTAGAGGTGGAGGTGGAGGTAGAAGAGGGGGAAGAGGTGGAGGTAGAGGTAGAAGAGGTGGAGGTGGTAGAGGTACAGTAGAGGTAGAGGTGGAGGTAGAAATGGAGGTGGAGGTAGAAGAGGTGGAGGTGGAGGTGGAAGAGGTGGAGGTTCCAGTTGGAGGTACAGTAGAGGCAGAGGTAGAAGTGGACATGGAGGTAGAAGAGGTTGAGGTGGAGGTAGAGGTGGAGGTGGAGGTAGAAGAGGTTGAGGCGGAGGTGGAGGTAGAGGTAGAAGAGGTTGAGGTGGAGGTAGAAGAGGTTGAGGTGGAGGTGGAGGTAGAAGAGGTTGAGGCGGAGGTGGAGGTAGAGGTAGAAGAGGTTGAGGTGGAGGTAGAAGAGGTTGAGGTGGAGGTAGAGGTGGAGGTGGAGGTAGAAGAGGTTGAGGTGGAAGTAGAAGAGGTTGAGGTGGAGGTAGAGGTGGAGGTAGTGGAGGTGGAGGTAGTGGAGGTGGAGGTAGAGGTGGAGGTAGAAGAGGTGGAGGTAGAAAAGGTGTAGGTGGAGGGTAGTGGAGGTAGTAGAGGTGGAGGTAGTGGAGGTGGAGGTAGAAGTGGAGGTGGAGGTAGAAGAGGTGGAGGTAGAAGAGGTGGAGGTGGAGGTAGAGGAGGTGGAGGTAGTGGAGGTGGAGGTGGAAGAGGTAGAAGAGGTGGAGGTAGAAGAGGTGGAGGTGGAAGAGGTAGAGGTGGAGGTAGAGGTGGAGGTAGAGAAGGAGGTGGAGGTAGAAGAGGGGGAGGTGGAAGAGGTGGAGGTGGAGGTAGAGGTGGAGGTGGAGGTAGAGGTAGAAGAGGTGGAGGTGGAAGAGGTAGAGGTACAGTAGAGGTAGAGGTGGAGGTAGAAATGGAGGTGGAGTTAGAAGAGGTGGAGGTGGAAGAGGTGGAGGTTCAGTTGGATGCACAGTAGAGGTAGAGGCAGAAGTGGAGGTAAAAGAGGTGGAGGTACAGTTGGAGGTACAGTAGAGGCAGAAGTGGAGGTAAAAGAGGTGGAGGTAGAGTTGGAGGTACAGTAGAGGCAGAAGTGGAGGTAAAAGAGGTGGAGGTAGAGGTACAGTAGAGGCAGAAGTGGAGGTAAAAGAGGTGGAGGTAGAGTTGGAGGTACATTAGAGGCAGAGGTAGAAGTGGACGTGGAGGTAGAAGAGGTGGAGGTGGAGGCAGAGGTAGAAGTGGAGGTGTAGGTAGAAAAGGTGGAGGTAGAAGTGGAGGTGGAGGTAAAAGAGGTGGAGGTAGAGTTGGAGGTACAGTAGAGGCAGAGGTAGAAGTGGACATGGAGGTAGAAGAGGTTGAGGTGGAGGTAGAAGAGGTTGAGGTGGAGGTGAGGTGGAGGTAGAAGAGGTTGAGGTGGAGGTAGAGGTAGAAGAGGTTGAGGTAGAGGTGAAGGTAGAAGAGGTTGAGGTGGAGGTGGAGGTAGAAGAGGTTGAGGTGGAGGTGGAGGGTGGAGGTGGAGGTGGAGGGTAGGGAGGGTAGAAGTGGAGGTGGAGGTAGAAGTGGAGGTGGAGGTAGAAGAGGTGGAGGTAGAAGAGGTGTAGGTGGAGGTAGTGGAGGTGGAGGTAGAAGTGGAGAAGGAGGTGGTAGAGGTAGAGGTGGAGGTGGAAGTAGTAGAGGTGGATGGTAGCAGAGGTAGAGGTGGAGGTAGTAGAGGTAGAGGTGGAGGTGGAGGTAGAGGTGAACCAAGAACAAGGAGAGTAATCTCTGATTAAAATGTAGGCATCTATGGTGTACAATGTGGTCAACCATGGTTTGACCTTGAGAGAGGCTGGGCAGAGAGTGCTGCCCAATATGAGCCACTTCACCGTAGCATCCATCATCCAGACGTTCCAAAATGAGAATAGGTTTGTACTGCAGACATTGGACCTCTCTACTACTTTACTACTTGACAGTAGTACAACATAATGCACAGTAAAGACTGTAGATTCCAATACGTACTGTAAAGGCAACAAATTCAATGTTTCATTACTGTGTTGCTGTATGTATGACATTGGGAGCTATACTACTTGGTAACATGTTTATCTGGGTATACTGTATTACTGTAGTGTTTACTGTACTGTGTGCTATTTAGTTTTTTTGTAGATCTGAAAGACGACCACCACGTTGTGGTAGAACGTGTTTATTTACAGGAGAACAGGAATCTGACATTGTGCAAACGGTGGTTGAACATAATGCCATTAAGAGGGTGGGAAATCCAACAACAGATGATTGAAAACACGGCCATCTTCCATAACGTCAGAGTGAGTTTATCAACCACAGTCGGCATCCTGAACAAACACCATCTCCGGATGAAGCAAATCTACAGAGTCCCATTTGAAAGGAATTCCCAAAGAGTGAAGGATAAACAGTACGGAATATGTGCAAGTAAACCATGTAGTTTTATTACACTGCTGAAACATCAGAGACTCGTTGATTTTTGCCAGTGAACTTTACTATACACCCATTACAGTATTTACACACATTTCAGAGAATCATGGCGTTGGATGCCCATCCCCCAGGAAGTCATATCCAGAGATGAGACTGGATTCAATGTAGGCGAAGACGAGGAGGAGAGGAAGGAACATCATTGGTCAACGTGCCATCATTGAGGTACCTGGCCAGCACGGGGGAAATGTCACTATATGCACAGCTATGAGCCACAATGTGGTCCTCCACTGCCTTGCCAGCCTTGGACCATACAACACTGCCCCATCTCTTTAATGTCCTGAACACCTTAGATGATATTGTTTTTCAGCCAGAGCAGAAAGGGCCAGATGACCCTGAGCAGCTAATGTTATGCTCTAATTTGGTACAACAGGAGATTCCAGTGGGATGCTCAGATCCACATCTGCTTTAATGACCATCCAAGGTTTACAATTCTATATCTCCCACCATATCCCCCATTTCTCAACCCCATTGAGGAGTTGTTTTCAGCATGGGCGGCGGTAGGTGTATGATCTCAAACCCCATGAACATATGGCCCTTCTCCAGGACATGGAGGAGCCCTGTGGTGACATTCCAGTCCTGTCAGGGGTGGATGCGTCATGCCAGAAGATATTTTCCCCTGCTGTCTGGCCAAGGAGAATATTCGCCTGTGATGTTGATCAAAATCTGTGGCCGGACCAAAACAACAGATGTGACTGATTTTTGTTTTCGCAATGAAGTATTTGTTTCTTGACTTATCTATTCCGCACAATTGATCTAACGTACAGTACAGTAGTACAAATAGCACTATTTTTCTTCCTTTGCATACGTAAATATATTTACTGTTATAGATACAGTTGTACGGGGCGGCAGCGTAGCCTAGTGGTTAGAGCGTTGGACTAGTAACCGGAAGGTTGCGAGTTCAAACCCCCGAGCTGACAAGGTACAAATCTGTCGTTCTGCCCCTGAACAGGCAGTTAACCCACTGTTCCCAGGCCGTCATTGAAAATAAGAATGTGTTCTTAACTGACTTGCCTGGTTAAATAAAGGTACAATTAAAAATAAGATGTGTTTACAGTATGCTGTTTAATATGTATTGAATCAATGGTGAAATATAAAACTTACATTTTTGCATTTGTGTTGCTTTCTCTGTTTGAGTAGACACAAACAGTATACAGTATAACAACAACATCTGAGTCTTTACACTGGAATAGGTTCTGATAGTGGTGTTTTTGGAACATGCCACATTAGTGTGATCTCTGTTGTCACTGAGTTAGATTCATTTAATACGCGTCTCATTTGTATCCAGAGTTTCATTTTGAGCAGGGAGTACATGATTTTTGATTGCTGTGTTCCATTTTGCAAGACGTCTCTGTGGTTTGGGAAAATTGGCTAACTGTTTTGTGTTTAGAGTTTTGAGTACATGGTTTCAGCAAACGTGGGTTAACAATCGGTAAAAGTGTAACTGGGAAGGTTTTGAGGAACGTCTTAGAAATGACACTTTCCTCATGCTACCCGGCTACCCGACACACATGGATCACACCAACAGGCGTCTTCCTCAGAAAGTGGGGGGAAATATACATCTCAGATTCATTCTTTTGAGAAAGGAGCTCATTTAACTACCACTTTGGTTCGTCTGTGAGCTTCTCCACAGGACAACCAGTTGTTTGAGCTGCGAGCTCTTACTGACCAACAGAACAATATTCTGCTGAAACTAGACAATGAGC
>NC_034188.2:84501863-84582428 GCF_002021735.2 Oncorhynchus kisutch | reverse complement strand
TTTTCTCTGCTGCTGATATTGTTTGCAGGCGGATGTAAAATACACTGGAATGTTCTGACATGGATATGTGTGAGTGACAGTAGAATGTGGTTATGATGAAATCGAAGATCTAAATGTCTGATTGACAGGTGGATTTTTTTTATTGTTCCAGAATATTCTCAAGTCTCACAAGCCTCACCCTGAGGATGAAATAGTTCACGAGTTGAATCCATCTTGCTGTGAGAATGCAGAGGTCATGTCTAGAGTGAGAGGTGTGGATTTATGAGGTCCACAGAGTACTGTATGTGAATACTTAACACTGCAAGTATGCAAAATGTAGATTTATAGTAGCACAGTAAAAAGCTATCCTGACGACTCATACTGAATTTAATTCCACTCTCTATCCATCATCATGGAGGAGAAATGCTAGTAGTAGCCAGGCAACCTACCACCATATGTCGACTAATATGCTAATTCTGTACAACACCAAGGTGCTAGTGTGTTACGTCTGTGCTGTGTGTCATGTGTCATACTGTATGTGTTAACCTTGTCAGCGGGCCAATCCACTCAGAGCTTGTGACCTTGAGGCTGTACTTAAAGGAAGCACAGAGAGAGTGAAGTAAAAGCCAGAGGGGGAAGAAGAGAGGAAGGAGAGCCTCACACTGTAATCTCACAAGTAAAGACCTGCTGGTGCTGCAGAAAGACAACCAGATGATTTGAAAAGATTGTAAGGGGGAAACTTATTTCACCCTGCAGCACTCTGTGTGTGTGTGTGTGTGTGTGGTGTGTGAGTGTGAGTGTGTGAGTGTGTGAGTGTGTGAGTGTGAGTGTGTGTGTGTGTGAGTGTGTGTGTGTGTGTGTGGTGTGTGTGTGTGTGGTGTGTGTGTGTGTGTGTGTCTCTGCAGGGCTCGACATTATTAATATTCTAATCTATCTTACATAAATAGAAAAAGCCTACATGTCAAAGTGCAGGTGATATGCATATTGGCTACAACCACATGTCCAAACCGATGCTGACATGAGGGAGACGCCAGAAAATGGGAGACGCCTTTTAATCACATAAATAAAGGCTTAAATGCCAGTCATGTTTGAAAAATATAATTAAGGATAATTAGCGCTAACGCCTAAAGGCTTGATTCTGTCGACATACTCGAAGCACGGTTCATTCAGATGAAATGGTCACGAGACCTGAGAGTGAAGGACAGGGCCTGTTGCCCTCCACACATCACCAACCCTGAATCTGGAGCGAAGACAGCAACATTTTGAAACTATTTATTTAACCATACATTTAATTGGTTTAAAACCTGGTTGTTTTATGTCATTTTATACAGCAAATCAACTGTATTTTATTGTCCAGCTGCCAAAGGCATAATCCTTGTCATATTAGTAACCAATGCTAGTTGTTACACCTTTAGATCTCCCCTCTTAGTATCTAACAGATCTTTTAGATCTCCCCTCTTAGTATCTAACAGATCTTTTAGATCTCCCCTCTTAGTATCTAACAGATCTTTTAGATCTCCCCTCTTAGTATCTAACAGATCTTTTTTTATCTCCCCTTTTAGTATCTAAAAGATCTTTTAGATCTCCCTTCTTAGTATCTAACAGATCTTTTTTATCTCCCCTTTTAGTATCTAAAATATCTTTTAGATCTCCCCTCTTAGTATCTAACAGATCTTTTAGATCTCCCCTCTTAGGGCAGGGGGCGTATGCTTTATGGTTAACGAGATGTGGTGTGGTCACAACAACACACAGGAACTCAAGTCCTTCTGTTCACCTGATTTAGAATTCCTCACAATCAAATGTCGACCGCATTATCTACCAAGGGAATTCTCTTCGATTATAATCACAGCCGTATATATTCCCCCAAGCAGACACATCGATGGCTCTGAACAAACTTTATTTGACTCTTTGCAAACTGGAATCCACATATCCTGAGGCTGCATTCATTGTAGCTGGGGATTTTTACAAGGCTAATCTGAAAACAAGACTCCCTAAATTGTATCAGCATATCGATTGCGCAACCAGGGCTGGTAAAACCTTGGATCATTGCTATTCTAACTTCCGCGATGCATATAAGGCCCTCCCCCGCCCTCCTTTCGGAAAAGCTGACCACGACTCAATTTTGTTGCTCCCTGCCTACAGACAGAAGCTAAAACAAGAAGCTCCCGCGCTGAGGTCTGTTCAACGCTGGTCCGACCAATCTGATTCCACGCTCCAAGACTGCTTCTATCACGTGGACTGGGATATGTTTCGTATTGCGTCAAACAACAACATTGACGAATACGCTGATTCGGTGAGCGAGTTCATTAGAACGTGCGTTGAAGATGTCGTTCCCATAGCAACGATTAAAACATTCCCAAACCAGAAACCGTGGATTGATGGCAGCATTCACGTGAAACTGAAAGCACGAACCACTGCTTTTAATCAGGGAAAGGTGACCGGAAACATGACCGAATACAAACAGTGTAGCTATTCCCTCCGCCAGGCAATCAAACAAGCTAAGCGTTAGTATAGAGACAAAGTAGAATCGCAATACAACGGCTCAGACACAAGAGGTATGTGGCAGGGTCTACAGTCGATCACGGATTACAAAAAGAAAACCAGCCCAGTCACGTACCAGGATGTCTTGCTCCCAGGCAGACTAAATAACTTTTTTGCCCGCTTTGAGGACAATACAGTGCCACTGACATGGCCTGCAACAAAAACATGCGGACTCTCCTTCACTGCAGCCGACGTGAGTAAAACATTTAAACGTGTTAACCCTCGCAAGGCTGCAGGCCCAGACGGCATCCCCAGCCACGCCCTCAGAGCATGCGCAGACCAGCTGGCTGGTGTGTTTACGGACATATTCAATCAATCCCTATCCCAGTCTGCTGTTCCCACATGCTTCAAGAGGGCCACCATTGTTCCTGTTCCCAAGAAAGCTAAGGTAACTGAGCTAAACGACTACCGCCCCCTAGCCCTCACTTCCGTCATCATGAAGTGCTTTGAGAGACTAGTCAAGGACCATATCACCTCCACCCTACCTGACACCCTAGACCCCCTCCAATTTGCTTACCGCCCAAATAGGTCCACAGACGATGCAATCTCAACCACACTGCACACTGCCCTCACCCATCTGGACAAGAGGAATACCTATGTGAGAATGCTGTTCATCGACTACAGCTCGGCATTCAACACCATAGTACCCTCCAAACTCGTCATCAAGCTCGAGACCCTGGGTCTCGACCCCGCCCTGTGCAACTGGGTACTGGACTTCCTGACAGGCTGCCCCCAGGTGGTGAGGGTAGGTAACAACATCTCCACCCCGCTGATCCTCAACACTGGGGCCCCACAAGGGTGCGTTCTGCGCCCTCTCCTGTACTCCGTGTTCACCCACGACTGCGTGGCCATGCACGCCTCCAACTCAATCATCAAGTTTGCGGACGACACAACAGTGGTAGGCTTGATTACCAACAACGATGAGACGGCCTACAGGAAGGAGGTGAGGGCCCTCGGAGTGTGGTGTCAGGAAAATTTCAGGAAACAGCAGAGGGAACACCCCCCTATCCACATCGATGGGACAGTAGTGGAGAGGGTAGTAAGTTTTAAGTTCCTCGGCGTACACATCACAGACAAACTGAATTGTTCCACCCACACAGACAGCATCGTGAAGAAGGCGCAGCAGCGCCTCTTCAACCTTAGGAGGCTGAAGAAATTCGGCCTGTCACCAAAAGCACTCACAAACTTCTACAGATGCACAATCGAGAGCATCCTGTCGGGCTGTATCACCGCCTGGTACGGCAACTGCTCCGCCCACAACCGGAAGGCTCTCCAGAGGGTAGTGAGGTCTGCACAACGCATCACCGGGGGCAAACTACCTGCCCTCCAGGACACCTACACCACCCGATGTCACAGGAAGGGCATAAAGATCATCAAGGGCAACAACCACCGAGCCACTGCCTGTTCACCCCGCTATCATCCAGAAGGCGAGGTCAGTACAGGTGCATCAAAGCAGGGACCGAGAGACTGAAAAACAGCTTCTATCTCAACAGCCACCACTAACATTGAGTGGCTGCTGCCAACACACTGACTCAACTCCAGCCACTTTAATAATGGGAATTGATGGGAATTGAGGTAAAATATATCACTAGCCACTTTAAACAATGCTACCTAATATAATGTTTACATACCCTACATTATTCATCTCATATGTATACGTATATACTGTACTCTATATCATCTACTGCATCTTTATGTAATACATGTATCACTAGCCACTTTAAACTATGCCACTTTGTTTACATACTCATCTCATATGTATATACTGTACTCGATACCATCTACTGCATCTTGCCTATGCCGCTCTGTACCATCACTCATTCATATATCTTTATGTACATATTCTTTATCCCTTTACACTTGTGTGTAGAAGGTAGTAGTTTTGGAATTGTTAGTTCGATTACTCGTTGGTTATTACTGCATTGTCGGAACTAGAAGCACAAGCATTTCGCTACACTTGCATTAACATCTGCTAACAATGTGTATGTGACAAATAAAATTTGATTTGATTTAGTATCTAACAGATCTTTTAGATCTCCCCTCTTAGTATCTAACAGATCTTTTAGATCTCCCCTCTTAGTATCTAACAGATCTTTTAGATCTCCCCTCTTAGTATCTAACAGATCTTTTAGATCTCCCCTCTTAGTATCTAACAGATCTTTTAGATCTGCCCTCTTAGTATCTAACAGATCTTTTCTTATCTCCGCTCGTACGTTTAGTGCACTTTTGAGAATGCTGTTTTCCTGCTAATTACATTTTGGAACGTGTGCGCATGGCCTACAGCCATATGTGCATTGTTGAGATTACAATATGAAGAAATAACACTTTATGAACCTTTTTAAGCTAAACGGTCTAATCTGTTGCATCAGCCTCAATTGCTTTTCTAAACGTTTTAATTTGCAGTGGTTGTATGAGTGTGTTTTGAATCGTAGACATATTTTATATCATCCCAGGGACAATGGGATGCCCTTCATTTTGAGCCCTGGAGGGAATTATTTTATAAAGCCATAAAAAGTTTTTGTAATGTTGCTATATTTTATACCAAGGGTGGGGGGGCAATTATCAGGAGAGCCTTAAAGGGGCAGTGTTGTATTTTGAGGCAAGTGACTTGAGCTTTTGGACAGGTATAACATCAGTCCAAGTTAATGTCAAGCCCTGCTGTGTGTGTGTGTGTGTGTGTGTGTGTGTGTGTGTGTGTGTGTGTGTGTGTGTGTGTGTGTGTGTGTGTGCGTGTGCGTGTGCGCGTGCGTGTGTGTGTGTCCTGCTTTGCACCTGGTCCAGTCAGGTCAGAGTGACCAAAAAAGCAATTATCAGTGTTTTTGCTGCACAGACCTCCTACACTCTTCTTTCTGTGCTGAGAGAGAGAGAAAGAGCCCGAGCCGGCGGGAGGTAGGGAGAATGTCAGCCTGACATTGTTGGAGCAGTTGAAAGCCATCTCACCACTAGAGTCACTGCATCTGTACCCATGTAACCTAACGCTCCAAATAGAACGATCGCTCCACTGTGCTGTCACTATTGCCCACAGGCCAATTCTTGACTTGTATTATTTTTTAAATGTTATTCATTTAGCAGACACTCTTAACCTTACATTAGTGCATTCATCTTAAGATAGCTGAGAGAACATATCACTATTGTATCAAGTACATTTTCCCTCAACATAGTAGTTATCAGCAAAGTCCTTGCTAGTAGGAAAATACACTCTTTAAAGGGGTAGGGTTTCAGACGTTTTCGGAATATGGGATTCCACTGTCCTGACATTAGGGGCAAGCTTGTTCCACCATTGGGGTGCCAGGACAGAGAAGTGCTTTGACTGGACTGAAATATGTGTCGGATCTCATTTTGGGTGGCGGTACTCTTTGTATAGGTTCCGGAACTCTGAAATATTTGTATGTCTATTCTATGAGAGGTTCCGGAACTCTGAAATATTTGTATGTCTATTCTATGAGAGGTTCCGGAACTCTGAAATATTTGTATGTCTATTCTATGAGAGGTTCCGGAACTCTAAAATATTTGTACGTCTATTCTATGAGAGGGTTCGGAACTCTGAAATATTTGTACGTCTATTCTATGAGAGGTTCCGGAAATCTGAAATATTTGTATATCTATTCTATGAGAGGTTCCAGAACTCTGAAATATTTGTACGTCTATTCTATGAGAGGTTCCGGAACTCTGAAATATTTGTATGTCTATTCTATGAGAGGCTCCGGAAATCTGAAATATTTGTATGTCTATTCTATGAGAGGTTCCAGAAATCTGAAATATTTGTACGTCTATTCTATGAGAGGTTCCGGAACTCTGAAATATTTGTACGTCTATTCTATGAGAGGTTCCGGAACTCTGAAATATTTGTATGTCTATTCTATGAGAGGTTCCGGAAATCTGAAATATTTGTACGTCTATTCTTTGAGAGGCTCCGGAACTCTGAAATATTTGTACGTCTATTCTATGAGAGGTTCCGGAACTCTGAAATATTTGTATGTCTATTCTATGAGAGGTTCCGGAAATCTGAAATATTTGTACGTCTATTCTTTGAGAGGTTCCGGAACTCTGAAATATTTGTACGTCTATTCTATGAGAGGTTCCGGAAATCTGAAATATTTGTACGTCTATTCTATGAGAGGTTCCGGAAATCTGAAATATTTGTACGTCTATTCTTTGAGAGGTTCCGGAACTCTGAAATATTTGTACGTCTATTCTATGAGAGGTGCAGGAACTCAAGCAGAAGAAAATGTGAGGTGCCGGTTCCTGTGAGCTTCTGCCCAAGTCAAGCACTGCCAAAGACAGACAGACAGGCAGGCACTTACACACTGTGTTGTGTAATTGCCAGGTACCAGACAAAAGCGCTGCAGGATAACAAATTTCATGCAATTCTACCCATTTTGTAATGGGGTGAAGATTTATTTTTGCAGTTTTAAAGCTAATTTTCTTAAATTCTAAAAATGTTGCCATGACTTATGCCATGTTAATATGATATTTGACTGAGAATGACAAACAAAATCAATGGGGGCCTGGGGGGGCCTGGAGGGCCTGGAGGTCAGGGGCCCTGGGCATGTGCCCTGCTTATCTGGTCAGTATTCAGCCATGATTACTACAAGTTTAGATAGTTGGCAAGACTATCTATGAATCAAAAAATTGTTAGCTGACATGGCTAATTGAGTGACTGTCAGTGATTGACATAACTAGAAAAAAATTGCTGATGCCCCACCAAATTTCGAATTTGAATTTTTTTGACTGAGTTCCCCCCCAGAAAATATGTATATACTGTATGTTTATGGGTCGAGGACCCCCTAGTGGCCAGGGACCCTAAGCGACCGCTTGTGTCCCTTATGCCTGGGGCCGGTCCTGGCCCTATGCAGTAGCCCATTTACGAATCCTAGAGTGGACATAGATTAGGGGAGGACACAGCAGCAGGGTCATTTCCACGAAAAGAGGGCCTTTTGCGTTCCTATATTGCACCAATATTACATTTTAAAAGCCTGTTATTTAAAGTGCCCTTGACAGTGTTTTAACTAGTTTGCAGATATGAAACAAACAGACCATCATAATATCAGTCAAAAATATCAAATTCCCAATTTATGCTACAAAACCAACGTTAGGTTTTAAAAATATTTGACCCAAAATGTAATGATGAACAGTAAGACATTGTTGTTAGAATAGATGGATGCAGTTCAATGCATGATTTAATATAGCTATTTAACCAATACATTTCTTGGTAGTTTAACAAATATTGCTATCAGGCTGTAAATCACAGCTGGCCTGGTACATTGTTTACTGCCTCCATTCGGGATGCACTGTTTCAGTTTCAATGATTCAATATTTTGGATAAAAACGGACAACAGTAACTAAGGCTGGGAATGTCAATACAATCAAACTAGCAAGGGCAATGATCACAAGTCAGTCATAACGTGGCTAATATGCTGGCTTATCTATTTCTGTATGTAGCTATTTATTTAGCAAGCTAAAAACACAGAGCCTAGTGTTAGCTAGCTGCTGGGAGGATATGATGTCATTGGACGAGTGGGTGAGTGGCCACATCTAAGTGCTCTCTTCTCAGAAAATGTAAGAAAACACATCATATTCTTCCTGTTGGTGTTTATCAACATATTTTCTTAAGATTTCATGCTGCTAAAACGCTGTCATTTCCACTTTAATATAGACAACATGGAGAATTCAATCAATCCATTTTTATATGAATAAAGTACCAAAATTCAGCATTTTCACATGTCCCTCGGTGCATTTTCTGTGACTTCTCGGAAGATTTTAACCCACTTAACCCCAAAATGTCTCCAAGTCTTCACCATCATTGTAAAGCCCTAGTTATTTTGTTGTTTTGACAAAGTAATTTCTATTTCTATTCTATTTTTTTAATTGAATGTGATTAGTGATTCATTATACGTCTCTTCCTCATTTTAATGTCAACCCTGTTACGTGAACTGAACTCTTAATTTAATATGGTGAAACTGTTCCTTTTTAATATCACCTATATATAGGTACCCCCCATAATTTTGGCAACCAATCGCAGCGCTCCAATGGATAGCAACTGTCGTCGAGTCCGACTCCTCGGACAAGCTCACGTCTAAATCACATGTAAGCCAAAGAGGGCTATTGCAAAAACAGTTTTCCTCAATTTATTTTATTTTTAAATAGCTAAATAATTGAACAGTGCACCAGGAGTACTTGCTACTGTGATTCCTGAAATGCAGAGCCTATTGATGGATGATTTATTTAAATCCGAAATTATACTTTTGCTACATTGTCTGCTAGCTCAGCTCTGTCTCATTTACCACCAAACGTTGCTAATGCTAGCTAGCTATCCACTTAATATAACTTGTTTTCTCAAAATGTATGTCAGCTATCTAAGTTAGCAATGTTATGAATACAATGCCCATCTTGCTGTCGACATCAGGATCCGATTTGAGAGCACTAGTTATCTCCAGAAGTGGTTCCAGCTTTGACTGCATGCTGACCGTGAGTCATTTAGTGGTTAGCTACACTACAAACATAATATCAAATCAAATACAGTTTTAATTGTCAGATGCTTCGTAAACAACAGGTGTAGACTAACAGTGAATTGTTTACTTTACGGCCCTTCCCAACAATGCAGAATACAATAAAACGTGAATATATTTCGTATAGTTTTATCTAAAAAGGATCACTTTTTCAATGTTTTACAATTTGAATGTTTATGAAATTCATTGAGGAGGATGGTCCTCCCCTTCCTCCTCTGAGTTATAGTGCATGTCGTGTTCCGCCCTGCTCAATTAGCTGTGTGTAATATTAGGCTTTGTATACAGCCAAAACATTAAGGAACTGTGTCTCTCTTCCTCTCTCTCTGTTTTCATCTATTGAATTCAATATGAAATCATCTGTGCTTGTCATAGAATAATGGCACAAATTGCAGACAGATTTCCAGCTTGTGAAGCAAGCAGTGATGGGCCCTCCGATGAGCGAATTACATTTTAGATGAGACATTCCAGCCTCCAATGGCGGTGTTCATGTAATGTAATCCTACACCAGAGTCCCTAGTCACTACAGTCAAATGTGAGCTATTATGTTGCCAAACTCCCTGGTCTAACAATGGAAATACATGTCCTCAAAGATGGAAGGCGGGTGGGAGGAGGCGAGATCAGTTGGGACCACTCTAGCCAATGAGGGGGCAAATACATGATTGTTCCTCTCTGCTACAATTCACAAACCTTCACTGGGCTGAAGAGAGACAGAGATTTAGAAGCATTGATAAAACCCTTTAAAATACACAGACAGCCCCCAACATCACAGATTCATTAGGATGATTTAACAGTTCCAATTCATTCCAAAGGTGTTCGATGGGGTTGAGGTCAGGGCTCTGTGCAGGCCAGTCAAGTTCCTCCACACTGATCTGGAAAAAAAAAATCTGTATGGACCCCACTTTATGCACGGGGTCATTGTCATGCTGAAACAGGAAAGGGCCTTCCCCAAAGTGTTGCCACAAAGTTGGATGCACAGAATGGTCTAGAATGTCATTGCTGTAGCGTTAAGATTTCCTTTCATTGGAACTAGCGTTGCAAAGGTTCAGAAAAAAAAAATCCGGAAATTTTCCATGGGAAGTTAAGCCCTGGAATTTGGAGAATTTTGCTTAAATTCATTAAAACAGTTAGCTTATAATAGTGAATCTTTTTTTGTGGGATACACATAAGGCAATTCTAGGTCTTGTGGCACATTTTGGTTAAACTATCCCCAATTCAATGGAATTGCAACCCCACTGCATGCACAGTGCACTCTTCCATCACATGTACAGCTGATTCTCAAGATCTTGCACACTAATGAGATGCTATTAAACCCACACTACTACACTGTCTGAGCCAAGGACTACATGCTTTCTGGTAAGTTTTGATTACAATTGTCACGGTCGTCCTCCTCTTCATCTGAAGAGGAGAGGTGAGAAGGAACGGAGGACCAAAATGCGGCGTGGTTTGTGTTCATCATGAATTTTAATAAAGAAAACACTGAACACTGAAACACTATACAAAAACAGTAAACGAAATAACAACCGTGAAGCTAATGAGAGCTGCGCTGAAACAAGCCATCAACATAGACAATCACCCACAAACAAACAGTGCAACCCAGGCTACCTAAGTATGATTCTCAATCAGAGACAACTAATGACACCTGCCTCTGATTGAGAACCATACTAGGCCGAAACATAGAAATCCCAAATCATAGAAAATCAAACATAGACTGCCCACCCAACTCACGCCCTGACCATACTAAATAAATACAAAACAAAGGAAATAAAGGTCAGAACGTGACAACAATACTGGGTGGGGTGAATATATTTTATACGACATACATAATTTTTTGTTAACTAGTAAATAGTAGCCTACAGAAATGTGTGTTTAAATCATTTCTAACTTGTTAACAATTTCTGCTAGTTAGTTTTTGCTACCATGTGGGTTTTAGCTTGCTTGGGCCTGCTAACCGAGGAGTGTTAATTCACCTGTTTCCATGCCTGTTTCATTTTAAAGCATTTATCTTACAAAGGAGTTGTTTAATCTAACTGCTTAACTATTTATCTGTACATGGAATTAAATGTATTTATTTTTTTACTAATTTTCTCTAATCTGTACAGGAAAATGCCACGGGCACTATCTGATGTGTGGAGACATTTCACTGTAGCTAATGTAGAAGGAAAAGCTGTGTACATTTGCAAATACTGTGCCAAATCATATGTGATGAATGCAACAAAGATGCAGAATCATCTGGTCAAGTGCATAAAGTTCCCTCAGCCCTCACAACAAGCAACCTCTGACAAAAGTCCCTCTACTTCTATTTGAGGTGAAAATGATGAATCAGACACCTTATTGATAGCAACAGCTCATAGTCCTCCTGGTATCAGACTTTGAATGTCTTCGCCCAGCATACACCCCTCCAATCAGACATGCTTTATATTTTCATTTGCTGAATGCGGAGTTCAACAGAGTTCAAGTGAAGGTCAAGAAAATCATAGAGAAAGTAGACTGCATTGCAATCATCTCTGATGGATGGTCGAATGCTCGTGGGCAAGGAATAATTAACTACATCATCTCCACTCCTCAACCAGTATTCTACAAGAGCATAGACACAAAGGACAACAGACACACCGGTCTCTACATTGCAGATGAGCTGAATGCAGCCATCAATGACCTTGGACCACAGAAGGTATTTGCACTGGTGACAGACAATGCTGCGAACATGAAGGCTGCTTGGTCTAAAGTGGAGGAGGCCTACCCTCACATCACACCCATTGGCTGTGCTGCTCATGCATTGAATCTGCTCCTCAAGGACATCATGGCACTGAAAACAATGGAGCCAAGGAAATGGTTAGATATGTGAAGGGTCTTCAAGTTATAGCAGCAGTCTACCTCACCAAGCAAAGTGAGAAGAATAAGAGCACCACATTGAAGCTGCCCAGCAATACCCATTGGGGTGGTGTTGTCATCATGTTTGACAGTCTCCTGGAGGGGAAGGAGTCTCTCCAAGAAATGGCCATATCACAGTCTGCCGATATGGACAGCCCCAAGAGATCCTCCTGGATGATGTATTTTGGGAGAGAGTGGTAAGCAGTCTGAAACTCCTGAAACCTATAGCAGTAGCCATTGCACGGATTGAGGGAGACTATGCCATCCTGTCTGATGTTCAGGCTCTTTCCCCTGTTGCCTCCATCACCGTCCAAATCCCACCAACATCAGCCGCCTCAGAGCGTAACTGGTCCTTGTTTGGGAACACACACACCAAAACACGCAACAGGCTGACAAATACAAGGGTTGAAAAATTGGTGGCCATCCGGGCAAATTCGAGGCTTTTTGAGCCTGACAACGAGCCATCCTCAACAAGGTTGGAAAGTGACAGTGAAGAGGAGGCCTCAGAGTCTGATGTTCAAGAGGTGGACATTGAGGAGGTCCAGGGAGAAGACATGGAAGCCTGAGAGGGAGATAACCAAAGCTTTAGTTTCTAGACTATCATTTTACAGATGTATGTTGAAAATGTTTTTGGGAGATGCGATGGATCATTGGGGATCATTCAATATCCCTTTCTTTTGTTGTTCAGTGAAATCATCTCATGTGAAGAGTCAACTCATTTAATTAAAGTTAAATTCATCAGTCATTTTTTAAAATTGATTATTTCTATTGGAAGGATTTAATAATTTGTCATCTCTATTTATGATGAGGTTACAGGTTTATGTTTCTGTCTCCACATGATATGGTAAATATATCCAATGCAAAAAACATCTACATTAAAATGGAATTAATATTAATTTGCATATATTTCCATTAATTACCATATTTCCCCCTTAATTGCCATATATTCCCGCTAATTCCCACAGAAAGTGTCCACCTCTGAATATTCCCCAAAATGTGCAACCCTAACTGGAACTAAGGGACCTAGCCCAAACTATGAAAAACAGCCACAGACCATTATTCCTACTCCACCAAACTTTACAGTTGGCACTATGCATTGGGGCAGGTAGCATTCTCCTGGCATCCACCAAACCCCAGATTCTTCTGTTGTACTGCCAGATGGTTGCTTCCAGAAGCAGTTTGGAACGCGGTACTGAGTGTTACAACTAAGGACATTCGCTACGTGCTTCAGCACTCGATGGTCCTGTTCTTTGAGCATGTGTGGCCTACCACTTTGCGGCTGAGCCGTTGTTGCTCCTAGACGTTTGCACTTCACAATAACAGCACTTACAGTAGACCGATGCAGCTCTAGCAGGGCAGACATTTGATGAACTGACCTAATGGATAGGTGGCATCCTATGACGGGGCCACGTTGAAAGTCACTGAGCTCTTTAGTAAGGCCATTAATCTGCCATTGTTTTCTATGGAGATTGAATGGCTGTGGGCATCGATTTTATACACTAATTTGAAGGGGTGTCCATATACTTTTGTATATATAGTGTATGTGTTAGAAAAGCAAATCTAACGACCTGTTAGGCTATATTGCAAGTAGACTAGTGTCTAAATGTTCCCCCTCTTCCCTAATTAGCTTACTTTCTCATACAATATACAGGCTAAATATTAGGCTTAACTGGCTGCAGTAGGCTACATGATCTGTGTTAGTGTGTGTGTGTGTGTGTGTATCTTTCTCTGTTTTCTGCCTACCTCGACTGGACCACTGTCCTCTGCAGCACTCAGACCAGAAGAACCAGAACTTTTAGCAAATAAGTCTGTTCATTTCAGACATTTAGCAGCTTGGTATGTCTGCCAGGCGTTTCCCACTGGTCAGCCAATATAGATTATTATGACAAAAAGAGAAATTGCGCAAAAGTTATAAAAAAAAAAAACAGGAGGCCGCGTTTTTAAAAATAATAAAATACAAAAAAATTGTTTGTTTTTTTTTGTCGATTTTGACCTGACCAGCCCACCCCAATGAAAGATGTCCCTTCTGGCCAATCCACCCATGATTGTGAGGGGATTTAGCCAGTGGTTGATGGGGGTATTGGGCTTCCCGGGAAAATGCTGTTGGAGGTTGCAACAGTAACCAAGGGGGCGGGGCTAGCAAAGGGTCAATTGCCACTCCTTGTTGCACACAACAAGCTTCCAGGGGATTAATGACTGATTTTAAAATGAAATTGTCAATCCTTTTACTTTTTGGGGCACTTAATAGGCACCTATTATAGTCTTCTTCTTTTTCTACCCTCTTGAGATGGGAAAAGGTGTTTTTTAATCATTTGAACATGTACTCTTTATGACAGAATGTTAAACTTCTGTCAAATTACACTTCTCAAAAGGATCCGAATATCCCTATTGACGTTGACCTGAAATACATTTCAACTTCTACCCTTTCTATCATTTCTCTACCTTCCTCTTCTCCCCCCTCCTTCCTTTTCTCCCTCCCTCCATATCTCCCCCTCACTCTCTCTCTCTCTCTCTCCTTATCCCTCTTGCTCTTCTCCCCCCTCCTTCCTTTTCTCCCTCCCTCCATATCTCCCCCTCACTCTCTCTCTCTCTTTCTCTCCTTATCCCTCTCGCTCTTCTCCCTCCTCTTTCCTTTTCTCCCTCCCTCCATACCTCCCCCTCACTCTCTCTCTTTCTCTCCTTATCCCTCTCGCTCTTCTCCCCCCTCTTTCCTTTTCTCCCTCCCTCCATATCTCCCCCTCACTCTCTCTGTCTTTCTCTCCTTATCCCTCTTGCTCTTCTCTTCTTCTCACTTCTTTTGAAGCACGCTCATGTTTCCCTTTCATACCGTTGTTTTCTTACTCTGCCTCCAGAAGCCAGACAGAGTGGATGGTTTCCTCAGTCTTTCAGGCTTCAGGTTTCTGGGTGCTGAAGTGATAGATGACTCTCTCATTCTATCTCCCTCTCTTTCCCCCGTTCCTGGGTGTAGAGTTATCTCTTTCCCATCTCTCTCTCACTCTCTCTTTTCCTCCCACAGTGCTCAGGGAGGAGCTGAGGAGTGTGTGTGTCGAACTCCAGAGGATCAGGACGGAGAGAGAGAACGTGGAGCAGAAACTCATGTAAGTAGATATGCCATAGAGACATACTTGCATGCGAGGCGTTTACACACACACACACACACACACACACACACACACACACACACACACACACACACACACACACACACACACACACACACACACACACACACACACACACACACGCAGACAAATACATAATGAACACATGCAAACAGCCAAATAAACAGCCAAATAAGCAGCCCCTCCTGTGAGGCAGTTGGAATATGGAATGTGCTGTGGTGGTATAGAGTAGGTCAGAGTCAGCCTTGGATTTACAGTTCCTGTCTCCCAACCAATCACAGCACTGTCATAGGATTCAGGAAACACACTTTCTGCATAACGGACCAAATCAAATCAAATGTATTTATATAGCCCTTCGTACATCAGCTGATATCTCAAAGTGCTGTACAGAAACCCAGCCTAAAACCCCAAACAGCAAGCAATGCAGGTGTTGAAACTGCTTTCGCAACAGCTAATGGGGATCCTAATAAAATATCAAACACCACATGACATCACCCAGACACGTACAAACACTATGACATTACACATGTCCTCGGGCTGGGGTTACACAGAGCAACTCTCACACAATTTGAGTTACAGTTGCAAGTGGTCATATCAAATCAAATTGTATTTGTCACATGCGCCGAATACAACAGGTGTAGTAGACCTTACAGTAATAAAGTTATTTTGCTGTTACATGAAGCAACTCAAACGCAATTGAAATCGCATTTTATCCAACTGTTTGTTTATTGTAGCAAGGATATAGAAGAAATGTAGCCTGTACAATTTAGCTAGCTAGCCAAAATGACATTGCAAACATCAGCAGCACCAACAAGCTAACCAAGCTAGCAACAAACTACGTTAGCTAGCGTAGTTCATCGTGGACAATTTCAGTTGAAATTGGTTAGGGAGAGGTTTGAGTTCCCTTTCGAAATTAAATGTATTTACTGCTAAACCATGTATAAAAATTTGCATACATCTCCTGTTGTTCTGTCATTGTTGATCGCGGGTTGTGCTGGGCAGCACTGACAGCTGTGTTGACATGACAACTGGGTCGATATTCTGAACCTTCAAATGGATCATGTGACGAAAGTGTTTGTTTTGATTGGCTGTTGCTTGCAACTAGTAGCACAAAGTTGCAAAGTTTCAACTGGATCTAACCAGGTTTTAGATGAGTTACTGATTAGTTGCAGTGTGTTTCACTAAGCAATCAATAAGCAACTCAAGTTGCGTCGTGTAACGGCAGCTTTAGAGTTACACTAGTCATGATGGGTTGGACCAACCAGGCACCATACTTCACACACTTCAAACTCTCTGCCTCTCTTATGCCTCCTGTGTGTCTCAACCAGCAGCTGTCTCTCTGTGTCTCAACCAGACCAGCAGCTGTCTCTCTGTGTCTCAACCAGACCAGCAGCTGTCTCTCTGTGTCTCAACCAGACCAGCAGCTGTCTCTCTGTGTCTCAACCAGACCAGCAGCTGTCTCTCTGTGTCTCAACCAGACCAGCAGCTATCTCTCTGTGTCTCAACCAGACCAGCAGCTGTCTCTCTGTGTCTCAACCAGACCAGCAGCTGTCTCTCTGTGTCTCAACCAGACCAGCAGCTGTCTCTCTGTGTCTCAACCAGACCAGCAGCTGTCTCTCTGTGTCTCAACCAGACCAGCAGCTGTCTCTCTGTGTCTCAACCAGACCAGCAGCTGTCTCTCTGTGTCTCAACCAGACCAGCAGCTGTCTCTCTGTGTCTCAACCAGACCAGCAGCTGTCTCACTGTGTCTCAACCAGACCAGCAGCTGTCTCTCTGTGTCTCAGCCAGACAAGCAGCTGTCTCTCTGTGTCTCAACCAGACCAGCAGCTGTCTCTCTTTGTCTCAACCAGACCAGCAGCTGTCTATCTGTGTCTCAACCAGACCAGCAGCTGTCTCTCTGTGTCTCAACCAGACCAGCAGCTGTCTCTCTGTGTCTCAACCAGACCAGCAGCTGTCTCTCTGTGTCTCAACCAGACCAGCAGCTGTCTCTCTGTGTCTCAACCAGACCAGCAGCTGTCTCTCTGTGTCTCAACCAGACCAGCAGCTGTCTCTCTGTGTCTCAACCAGACCAGCAGCTGTCTCTCTGTGTCTCAACCAGACCAGCAGCTGTCTCTCTGTGTCTCAACCAGACCAGCAGCTGTCTCTCTGTGACTCAACCAGACCAGCAGCTGTCTCTCTGTGTCTCAACCAGACCAGCAGCTGTCTCTCTGTGTCTCAACCAGACCAGCAGCTGTCTCTCTGTGTCTCAACCAGACCAGCAGCTGTCTCTCTGTGTCTCAACCAGACCAGCAGCTGTCTCTCTGTGTCTCAACCAGACCAGCAGCTGTCTCTCTGTGTCTCAACCGGACCAGCAGCTGTCTCTCTGTGTCTCAACCGGACCAGCAGCTGTCTCTCTGTGTCTCAACCGGACCAGCAGCTGTCTCTCTGTGTCTCAACCGGACCATCAGCTGTCTCTCTGTGACTCAACCAGACCAGCAGCTGTCTCTCTGTGTCTCAACCAGACCAGCAGCTGTCTCTCTGTGTCTCAACCAGACCAGCAGCTGTCTCTCTCTGTCTCAGCCAGACCAGCAGCTGTCTCTCTGTGTCTCAACCAGACCAGCAGCTGTCTCTCTGTGTCTCAACCAGACCAGCAGCTGTCTCTCTGTGTCTCAACCAGACCAGCAGCTGTCTCAACCAGACCAGCAGCTGTCTCTCTGTGTCTCAACCAGACCAGCAGCTGTCTCTCTGTGTCTCAACCAGACCAGCAGCTGTCTCTCTGTGTCTCAACCAGACCAGCAGCTGTCTCTCTGTGTCTCAACCAGACCAGCAGCTGTCTCTCTGTGTCTCAACCAGACCAGCAGCTGTCTCTCTGTGTCTCAACCAGACCAGCAGCTGTCTCTCTGTGTCTCAACCAGACCAGCAGCTGTCTCTCTGTGTCTCAACCAGACCAGCAGCTGTCTCACTGTGTCTCAACCAGACCAGCAGCTGTCTCACTGTGTCTCAACCAGACCAGCAGCTGTCTCACTGTGTCTCAACCAGACCAGCAGCTGTCTCTCTGTCTCAACCAGACCAGCAGCTGTCTCTCTGTGACTTTGGTCTGTCCTGCTGTGTAGCATCCTTTCTATCCTTTTAACCTTATTCTCTCTTTGAGCGTTTTCCTTTCTTTGCCCCACCTATTTCTCCTCTCCTTCTCCAGCATCTGCTCTCCCTCGCTGTCTTTATTCTGATTGCTTCCTCTCTTTTCTCCATCCTCCTCTTCGGAGGGAATATAAAGGAACACAGCAGCCAGTGTAAAGTCCCAGAGAGTTTCTGTGTTCCTGTTTAGGCGTTGTGGGTTCAGAATAGGTTCCGAATCAGGGAGTGTGTGTGTGGGCTGATAGCTCTGTTGGTTAAACGCTCTATCCATCTCCTTCATTAATGTCTCTGCTATCATAATAACTATCCATCTCCTTCATTAATGTCTCTGCTATCATAATAACTATCCACCTCCTTCATTCATGTCTCTGCTATCATAATAACTATCCATCTCCTTCATTCATGTCTCTGCTATCATAATAACTATCCACCTCCTTCATTAATGTCTCTGCTATCATAATAACTATCCATCTCCTTCATTCATGTCTCTGCTATCATAATAACTATCCATCTCCTTCATTAATGTCTCTGCTATCATAATAACTATCCATCTCCTTCAGTCATGTCTCCGTATCATAATAACTATCCATCTCCTTCATTAATGTCTCTGCTATCATAATAATTATCCATCTCCTTCATTAATGTCTCTGCTATCATAATAACTATCCATCTCCTTCAGTCATGTCTCCGTATCATAATAACTATCCATCTCCTTCATTAATGTCTCTGCTATCATAATAATTATCCATCTCCTTCATTAATGTATCTGCTATCATAACAATTATCCATCTCCTTCAGTCATGTCTCTGCTATCATAATAACTATCCATCTCCTTCATTAATGTCTCTGCTATCATAATAACTATCCATATCCTTCAGTCATGTCTCTGCTATCATAATAACTACCCATCTCCTTCAGTCATGTCTCCGTATCATAATAACTATCCATCTCCTTCAGTCATGTCTCCGTATCATAATAACTATCCATCTCCTTCAGTCATGTCTCCGTATCATAATAACTACCCATCTCCTTCAGTCATGTCTACACTATCATAATTACTATAAAATACACCATTTATCCTGCTTCAGTCATTATTATCCTGCCGCCCCATCTGTTATGGGGCGGCAGGGTAGCCTAGTGGTTAGAGCGTTGGACTAGTAACCGGAAGGTTGCAAGTTCAAACCCCTGACAAGGTACAAACAAATCTGTCGTTCTGCCCCTGAAAATAAGAATGTGTTCTTAACTGACTTGCCTGGTAAAATAAAAAATAAAAATAAAATCATAAATACTATAAAATACACAATTTATCCTTCCTTAGTGATGTGTCTTGTCCTAAAGGGAGGTCCCGCCAAACCAGAGACACACACATGCATGTACACAACTAATGAACAATCATGGTCCAAACACACCAAGACAGTTGTGAAGAGAGCACAATTAAACCTTTCCCCCTCAGGAGACTGAAAAGATTTGGCAAGGGTCCCCAGAACCTCAAAAAGTTCTACTGCTGCACCATCGAGAGCATCCTGAGCAGTTGCATCACCGCCTGGTATGGCAATTGCTCGGCATCTGACCGTAAGGCACTACAGAGGGTAGTGTGTACGGGCCAGTACATAGCTGGGGCCAAGCTTCCTGCCATCCAGGACCTACAGTTGAAGTCGGAAGTTTACATACACTTAGGTTGGAGTCATTAAAACTCGTTTTTCAACCACATTTCTTCTTAACAAACTATAGTTTTGGCAAGTCGGTTAGGACATCTACTTTGTGCATGACACAAGTAATTTTTCCAACAATTGTTTACAGACAGATTATTTCACTTATAATTCACTGTATCACAATTCCAGTGGGTCAGAAGTTTACATACACTAAGTTGACTGCCTTTAAACAGCTTGGAAAATTCTAGAAAAAGATGTCATGGCTTTAGAAACTTCTGATAGGCTAATTGACATCATTTGAGTCAATTGAAGGTGTACCTGTGGATGTATTTCAAGGCCTACCTTCAAACTCAGTGCCTCTTTGCTTGACATCATGGGAAAATCAAAAGAAATCAGCCAAGACCTCCCCAAAAAATTGTAGACCTCCACAAGTCTGGTTCCTCCTTGGGAGCAATTTCCAAACGCCTGAAGGTACCACGTTTGTCTGTAAAAGCAATAGTACGCTTGTATAAACACCATGGGACCACGCAGCCGTCATACCGCTCAGGAAGGTGACGCGTTCTGTCTCCTAGAGATGAACGCACTTTGGTGAGAAAAGTCCAAATCAATCCCAGAACAACAGCAAAAGACCTTGTGAAGATGATGGAGGAAACAGGTACAAAAGTATCTACATCCACAGTAAATCGAGTCCTATATCGACATAACCTGAAAGGCCACTCAGCAAGGAAGAAGCCACTGCTCCAAAACCGCCATAAAAAGCCAGACTATGGTTTCCAACTGCACATGGGGACAAATATCGTACTTTACGGACAAATGTCCTCTGGTCTGATGAAACAAAAATAGAACTGTTTGGCCATAATGACCATCGTGATGTTTGGAGGAAAAAGGGGGTCGCTTGCAAGCCGAAGAACACCATTCCAACCATGAAGCACGGGGTGGCAGCATCACGTTGTGAGGGTGCTTTGCTGCAGGAGGGACTGGTGCAGGGTGGGTGGAAAATTATGTAGATATTTTGAAGCAACATCTCAAGACATCAGTCAGGAAGTTAAAGCTTGGTCGCAAATGTGTCTTCCAAATGGACAATGACCCCAAGCATACTTCCACAGTTGTGGTAAAATGGCTTAAGGACAACAAAGTCATGGTATTGGAGTGGCTATCACAAAGCCCTGACATCAATCCTACTGAAATTGTGGGCAGAACTGAAAACGCGTGTGCCAGCAAGAGGCCTACAAACCTGACTCAGTTACACCAGCTCTGTCAGGAGGAATGGGACCAAATTCACCCAACTTATTGTGGGAAGCTTGTGGAAGGCTACCCAAAACGTTTGACGCAAGTTAAACAATTTAAAGGCAATGTTACCAAATACTAATTGAGTGTATGTAAACTTCTGACCCATTGGGGATGTGATGAAAGAAATAAAAGCTGAAATAAATAATTATCTCTGCTATTATTCTGATATTTCACATTCTTAAAATAAAGTGGTGATCCTAGACAGGGAATTTGTACTAGGATTAAATGTTAGGAATTGTGAAAAACTGAGTTTAAATGTATTTGGCTGAGGTGTATGTAAACTTCTGACTTCAACTGTATGTACAAGAAGTCCTGCTACTTCCGCAGAGCCGTCAAACAAGCAAAAAGGACAATATAGGAACAAAGTGGAATCCTATTACACATTCTCTGACGCCCGACACGTGACAGGATAGGCGGTGTCAGAGCCATAAGACTGAACAATTAATCAAATGGCCCCCCTCCATTTGTTTTGTATACTGCTATTTATTATCTATGCATAGAAGCTTCACCCCCACCTACATGTACATATTACCTCAACTAACCCCCGCACACTCACACTGACCCTACCTACATGTACATATTACCTCAACTAACCTGTACCCCCGCACACTCACTCTGTACCGGTACCTCCTGTATATAGCCTCCACACTGACTCTGTACCGGTACCTCCTGTATATAGCCTCCACACTGACTCTGTACCGGTACCTCCTGTATATAGCCTCCACACTGACTCTGTACCGGTACCCCCTGTATATAGCCTCCACACTGACTCTGTACCGGTACCTCCTGTATATAGCCTCCACACTCACTCTGTACCGGCACCTCCTGTATATAGCCTCCACACTGACTCTGTACCGGTACCTCCTGTATATAGCCTCCACACTGACTCTGTACCGGTACCCCCTGTATATAGCCTCCACACTGACTCTGTACCGGTACCTCCTGTATATAGCCTCCACACTGACTCTGTACCGGTACCTCCTGTATATAGCCTCCACACTGACTCTGTACCGGTACCTCCTGTATATAGCCTCCACACTGACTCTGTACCGGTACCTCCTGTATATAGCCTCCACACTGACTCTGTACCGGTACCTCCTGTATATAGCCTCCACACTGACTCTGTACCGGTACCTCCTGTATATAGCCTCCACACTGACTCTGTACCGGTACCTCCTGTATATAGCCTCCACACTGACTCTGTACCGGTACCTCCTGTATATAGCCTCCACACTGACTCTGTACCGGTACCTCCTGTATATAGCCTCCATACTGACTCTGTACCGGTACCTCCTGTATATAGCCTCCACACTGACTCTGTACCGGTACCTCCTGTATATAGCCTCCACACTGACTCTGTACCGGTACCTCCTGTATATAGCCTCCACACTGACTCTGTACCGGTACCTCCTGTATATAGCCTCCACACTGACTCTGTACCGCTACCTCCTGTATATAGCCTCCACACTGACTCTGTACCGGTACCTCCTGTATATAGCCTCCACACTGACTCTGTACCGGTACCTCCTGTATATAGCCTCCACACTGACTCTGTACCGGTACCTCCTGTATATAGCCTCCACACTGACTCTGTACCGGTACCTCCTGTATATAGCCTCCACACTGACTCTGTACCGGTACCTCCTGTATATAGCCTCCACACTGACTCTGTACCGGTACCTCCTGTATATAGCCTCCACACTGACTCTGTACCGGTACCTCCTGTATATAGCCTCCACACTGACTCTGTACCGGTACCTCCTGTATATAGCCTCCACACTGACTCTGTACCGGTACCTCCTGTATATAGCCTCCACACTGACTCTGTACCGGTACCTCCTGTATATAGCCTCCACACTGACTCTGTACCGGTACCTCCTGTATATAGCCTCGTTGTTGTTATGTAATTGTATTCCTGTTATCATTGTTATTTTTTACTGTAGTTTATATGGTAAATATTTTCTTAACTCTTCTTGAACTGCACTGTTGGTTAAGGGCTTGTAAGTCAGCATTTCGCAGTTAGGTCCACGCTTGTTGTATTCGGCGCATGTAACAAATGATTTGATTTGAACTACGCAACTACAAAACAACCCACCAAGTCACGGCCGCACATGGGCTCACCCGCACGGCATACAGGAATTATTTTAATGTGGTAAATATCAGCCCGCCCTGATCATCAAGACCTGACAGTCTCAAGATAAACCGCTCTTTATTCCACTAATGCCGTTTCCCTCCTCTTACATTCCTCCTCTCTGTTCCTGTCTTTCGCTGCTGTACCCCTACATATGACCACTCCTGACTTCCAAATCATTTGAACCGTGTGTGTGTGTGTGTGCATTTTTTGTGTGTCTTTGTGTGTGCTTGCGTGTATATGTGGTTTGGAGCTGTCATGTCTCTGCTGTGGCAGTGCTTGTTCCTCAGCCCTGAGATGTTATATGACAGAGGGGGAGCGGAGTTCCCTGTCAGACTGACTCTGGGAATGACACTCCGTCAGAATGATGAGCGACGCTCCTACCTCGCGTGCAGAACTAACCTGACTCCATGCTAATGCACCACTGCATGAGGAGTGTGTGTGTGTGTGTGTGCGCATGGGTTAACTTGATTGTAATTTTACCTGAAATAAAATTGTGGGACTTTGCTTTACCTATTTTAAAATACTGGTATTTGAAGATGTTTCAAAAGTGTTAAACAAAACAGTTGAATATATTCTAAATGAAATGTAGTATAATAATTACTACATCAACCGTATTACTTTGGGCTGTTTTTAGCTGTCACGCTAGCTGTTCGGTCTGAACAGATTCACAAATCATGGGAATTTTTTGCGCTATGAGGACGTTGTCTCCCTCCGAGGCACATGTTGCCAGGCAACTCCCCTTAGCATGCCTGCCCTCTCAGTGGCTAAAGCCAGTGTGAGAAATATGCTATGAAACAAAAAAAATACTGCATTATGACCCACAAAACGTATGTTAGATTAATGATAGTGTTGTTAAGACGACGAACTTCAAAGTGTGATGTAATTTTATTGGAATTTGCAGCTGTTGTTGGTAAGTAATGAATCTGCAAGCTTCTGACATGACTTACCACATCCTGAACGGAAGCAGGTGATGGGTTACGAAAACAGCTTGATGCTTGGTTGGTGGAATATATATTTTTACTGTTCTGATCTCAGATTTGAAAAGCAGAGAAATAGAGGATGCTCTTAACTTTCTGTCAAACTTTTTGGAAAAGTGGTTAAAAACGTCAGGAAATGGAATGTCATTGATGTGGTTAGTAAAACAGCTGTATCGTTTGATTGGTAGAATATATATTGGCTTCCGATTTCAGATTTGAATAGCAGAGAAGTAGAAGATTTCATACGCTCTAACTTTTTGTCTAAGTTGTTGGCAAAGTGGTCAAAGTAGCTGATTAGAATGTTGAGAGGCATTGATGCCACAATGGGCCCTTTAGAATGCTGAGGAAATCCTATGGAAGTGTATGGAGGACAAAAATAAGGACAGAAGTCTTAATAGTTTAAAAGGTATAAAAGACATCCAAAAGTTTGCCAGGTTGCCAGGTACACGGTGTTTCCTCCTCTCTGTTCCTGTCTTTCGCTGCTGTACCCCTACATATGACCATTGGTGCGGCTGGCTTCCGGGTTGGATGCGCGCTGTGTTAAGAAGCAGTGCGGTTGGGTTGTGTATCGGAGGACGCATGACTTTCAACCTTCGTCTCTCCCAAGCCCGTACGGGAGTTGTAGCGATGAGACAAGATAGTAGCTACTAAAACAATTGGATACCACGAAATTGGGGAGAAAAAGTGTTAAAATTCACAAAAGAAACTAACAAAAAAAAGAAAAAAAAGATTTAGAATGGGACGTTTGCTTCGCAAGTCCCACTAATAATCAACCCTGTACCTCCACTCGGGAACGAGGAGGTTGGGTTTACACAGGGAATGTGTGTGTGAGTGTGTCTGTGGAATGTGCGTGTCCATAGAGCCCAGGGATCAGAGTAAAGACCAGAGGATGAAGGGGATGTGTGGCGTTGCACGCGACCCAAGCACATGTTACAGACATATAGCTACCGTATCCCTGGAGACTACTGGCTCCTCCTAGATCTGTTTTTCTTCCTCATGTCCAAACTATAACTCTGGTCTACAGTAGTTGATGTGGGAATAGCTGTAGTTGTTAGATCTAAGCTGAAGTGTGAGTGTCCTCCTCGATGCTGAACCATGTATTGAGATCAGTAGTTAGCATTACCAAGACACTGTCTAAACCATGTATTGAGAGTAGTAGTTAGCATTACCAAGACACTGTCTAAACCATGTATTGAGAGTAGTAGTTAGCATTACCAAGACACTGTCTAAACCATGTATTGAGAGTAGTAGTTAGCCTAACCAGGAAGCTGAACCATGTATGAAAATCAGTAGTTAACCTAAACAGGAATCTGTCTACTGATCCTCTGGTTATAATGTTGACCTCTCATCAAAGAGTTGTGACTGGGACATCATGACTTTGTGTTCCTACCCACAGGTTTCTGTATGGGAAGATGGTGCCGTTCTGAATGGACCCAACTTTTCTATTGTGTGTTACTTTTTGGGGCGTTTCTTTTTTTTTATTGATCGACAAGAACTTTTTAACATCAGATCGGCAGTTACTAACCTCAATGCTGGCTTCAACTTCGACTTTGACTCATCTGCCCTGGGCTCTTTGTGTAATTCCGACCCAGTTTTCCGGCTATCCAATAGGAAACGCAGACGAAGAAGAGCCAGGAGAGGAGGAGACCTGGGGAGATTCAGGTGATGGTTAAACTGGCCACCTCTTCCCTCTATTCTATTGGCCAACGTGCAGTCACTTGATAATAAGATGGATGCCCTCCGATCACGGATTGGCTGTCAACGGGACTCTTGTAACTGCAATATTCCCAGCTTTTCTGATACATGGCTATCAGACAAGATACCCCCCATGGCCATCCAAGTCGATGGATTCTCAAACCACCAAGCAGACAGGACATTGGATTCAGGGAAATCGAGGGAGAGGGGTATGCCTCTTCATCAACAGCAAATGGTTTGCTGACTCTAGACCCATTGTTCACCTGTCTTGGAATACCTGATGGTCTCAAAGCCATCAGACTGTTAAACATCCATCACTAACTCTGAGAGGCTGCAGCCTACATACGGACTCAAATCATTGGCCACTTTAATAAATGGATCACTAGTCACTTTAAATAATGCCACTTTAATAATGTCTACATATCTTACATTACTCATCTCATATGTATATACTGTACTCTATACCATCTACTGCATCTTGCCTATGCCGCACGGCCATCGCTCATCCATATATTTATATGTACATATTCTTATTCCATCCCTTTAGATTTGTGTGTATAAAGTAGTCATTGTGGTATTGTTAGATTACTTGTTAGATATTACTGCACTGTCGGAACTAGAAGCACAAGCATTTCACTACACTCGCATTAACATCTGCTAACCATGTGTATTTGACCAATAGAAATGTGATTTGATTTGATTTGGTCAAATGCCAACCCTTCTACCACCCAAGAGAGTTTTCATCTGTTGACTGCTGTATATATATATTCCACCTCAGGATATTACAGTACAAATCACAAGCTGGCAGTTAACAAACTGTACGAGGCTGTAAACAAGCAGGAAACCATGCACCCGCTTTCCTTGTTGCCGGTCAATTTATTTCCGCGTCATAAAAACATATAATACCCAACATCAATCCACATGTCTCCTTTGCCACTTTTGGTGATAAAGTTCTAGATCACTGTTACTCTACCCATTAGCAAGCATACAAAGTCCGTCCCCCCCCCCCACTCCCCCTTCGGCAAATCAGATCATGACTCTATACATACTCCTGCTTCCTGTTTAAAACGAGAAGCTCAAACAGGAGGTACTCGTGAAGCGCTCCGTAAAGAAATGGTCCTCTGTTTCGGAGGCTATGCTACAAGACTTCTTTGCTAGCACTGACTAGAATATGTTCCGGGACTCCGCCAATAGCATCGAAGAGATAACCGCTGTCCTCTGCTTCATTAGGAAATGCATCACCGACGTTGCCCCCACACTGAAGTTTCACTGTTTCCCCAAACAAAAGAATCGACGCTGAGATAAAGGACAGGGCTACCGTACACATGGCTTTTTGCAGCTAACCCCAAAGCTACGGCTGAGGACACAAACACGTACAGTTGAAGTCGGAAGTTTACATACACTTAGGTTGGAGTCATTGAAACCGGTTTCTTGTTAACAAACTATAGTTTTGGCAAGTCGGTTAGGACATCTACTTTGTGCATGACACAAGTAATTTTTCCAACAATTGTATACCTAGACAGATTATTTCACTGAAAATTCACTGTTTCACAATTCCAGTGGGTCAGAAGTTTACATACACTAAATTGACTTTACTTTTAAACAGCTTGGAAAATTCCAGATAATGATGTCATGGCTTTAGAAGCTTCTGATAGGATAATTGACATAATTTGAGTCAATTGGAGATGTACCTGTGGATGTATTTCAAAGCCTACCTTCAACTCAGTGCCTCTTTGCTTGACATCATGGGAAAATCTAAAGAAATCAGCCAAGACCTCAGCCAAGACCTCAGTGTGTTGGCAGCAGCCACTCAATGTTAGTGGTGGCTGTTTAACAGTCTGATGGCCTTGAGATAGAAGCTGTTTTTCAGTCTCTCGGTCCCAGCTTTGATGCACCTGTACTGACCTCGCCTTCTGGATGATAGCGGGGTGAACAGGCAGTGGCTCGGGTGGTTGATGTCCTTGATGATCTTTATGGCCTTCCTGTAACATCGGGTGGTGTAGGTGTCCTGGAGGGCAGGTAGTTTGCCCCCGGTGATGCGTTGTGCAGACCTCACTACCCTCTGGAGAGCCTTACGGTTGAGGGCGGAGCAGTTGCCGTACCAGGCGGTGATACAGCACGCCAGGATGCTCTCGATTGTGCATCTGTAGAAGTTTGTGAGTGCTTTTGGTGACAAGCCAAATTTCTTCAGCCTCCTGAGGTTGAAGAGGCGCTGCTGCGCCTTCTTCACGATGCTGTCTGTGTGAGTGGACCAATTCAGTTTGTCTGTGATGTGTATGCCGAGGAACTTAAAACTTGCTACCCTCTCCACTACTGTTCCATCGATGTGGATAGGGGGGTGTTCCCTCTGCTGTTTCCTGAAGTCCACAATCATCTCCTTAGTTTTGTTGACGTTGAGTGTGAGGTTATTTTCCTGACACCACACTCCGAGGGCCCTCACCTCCTCCCTGTAGGCCGTCTCGTCGTTGTTGGTAATCAAGTCTACCACTGTTGTGTCGTCCGCAAACTTGATGATTGAGTTGTGGGTGAACAGCGAGTACAGGAGAGGGCTCAGAACGCACCCTTGTGGGGCCCCAGTGTTGAGGATCAGCGGGGAGGAGATGTTGTTGCCTACCCTCACCACCTGGGGGCGGCCCGTCAGGAAGTCCAGTACCCAGTTGCACAGGGCGGGGTCGAGACCCAGGGTCTCGAGCTTGATGACGAGCTTGGAGGGTACTATGGTGTTGAATGCCGAGCTGTAGTCGATGAACAGCATTCTCAAATAGGTATTCCTCTTGTCCAGATGGGTTAGGGCAGTGTGCAGTGTGGTTGAGATTGCATCGTCTGTGGACCTATTTGGGCGGTAAGCAAATTGGAGTGGGTCTAGGGTGTCAGGTTGGGTGGAGGTGATATGGTCCTTGACTAGTCTCTCAAAGCACTTCATGATGACGGAAGTGAGTGCTAGTCGTTTAGCTCAGTTACCTTAGCTTTCTTGGGAACAGGAACAATGGTGGCCCTCTTGAAGCATGTGGGAACAGCAGACTGGTATAGGGATTGGTTGAATATGTCCGTAAACACACCGGCCAGCTGGTCTGCGCATGCTCTGAGGGCGCGGCTGGGGATGCCGTCTGGGCCTGCAGCCTTGCGAGGGTTAACACGTTTAAATGTCTTACTCACCTCGGCTGCAGTGAAGGAGAGACCGCATGTTTTCGTTGCAGGCCGTGTCAGTGGCACTGTATTGTCCTCAAAGCGGGCAAAAAAGTTATTTAGTCTGCCTGGGAGCAAGACATCTTGGTCCGTGACTGGGCTGGATTTCTTCCTGTAGTCCGTGATTGACTGTAGACCCTGCCACATGCCTCTTGTGTCTGAGCCGTTGAATTGAGATTCTACTTTGTCTCTGTACTGACGCTTAGCTTGTTTGATAGCCTTGCGGAGGGAATAGCTGCACTGTTTGTATTCGGTCATGTTACCAGACACCTTGCCCTGATTAAAAGCAGTGGTTCGCGCTTTCAGTTTCACGCGAATGCTGCCATCAATCCACGGTTTCTGGTTAGGGAATGTTTTAATCATTGCTATGGGAACGACATCTTCAACGCACGTTCTAATGAACTCGCTCACCGAATCAGCGTATTCGTCAATATTGTTATCTGACGCAATATGAAACATATCCCAGTCCACGTGATGGAAGCAGTCTTGGAGTGTGGAGTCAGCTTGGTCGGACCAGCGTTGGACAGACCTCAGCGTGGGAGCCTCTTGTTTTAGTTTCTGTCTGTAGGCAGGAATCAACAAAATGGAGTCGTGGTCAGCTTTTCCGAAAGGGGGGCGGGGCAGGGCCTTATATGCGTCGCGGAAGTTAGAGTAACAATGGTCCAAGGTCTTTCCACCCCTGGTTGCGCAATCGATATGCTGATAAAATGTAGGGAGTCTTGTTTTCAGATTAGCCTTGTTAAAATCCCCAGCTACAATGAATGCAGCCTCCGGACAAATGGTTTCCAGTTTGCAAAGAGTTAAATAAAGTTCGTTCAGAGCCATCGATGTGTCTGCTTGGGGGGGGGATATATACGGCTGTGATTATAATTGAAGAGAATTCTCTTGGTAGATAATGCGGTCTACATTTGATTGTGAGGAATTCTAAATCAGGTGAACAGAAGGATTTGAGTTCCTGTATGTTTCTTTCATCACACCATGTCTCGTTAGCCATAAGGCATACGCCCCCGCCCCTCTTCTTACCAGAAAGATGTTTGTTTCTGTCGGCGCGATGCGTGGAGAAACCCGTTGGCTGCACCGCCTCGGATAGCGTCTCTCCAGTGAGCCATGTTTCCGTGAAGCAAAGAACGTTACAGTCTCTGATGTCCCTCTGGAATGCTACCCTTGCTCGGATTTCATCAACCTTGTTGTCAAGAGACTGGACATTGGCAAGAAGAATGCTAGGGAGTGGTGCACGGTGTGCCCGTCTCCGGAGTCTGACCAGAAGACCGCCTCGTTTACCTCTTTTTCGGAGTCGTTTTTTTGGGTCGCTGCATGGGATCCACTCCGTTGTCTTGTTTGTAAGGCAGAACACAGGATCCGCGTCGCGAAAAACATATTCTTGGTCGTACTGATGGTGAGTTGACGCTGATCTTATATTCAGTAGCTCTTCTCGACTGTATGTAATGAAACCTAAGATGACCTGGGGTACTAATGTAAGAAATAACACGTAAAAAAACAAAAAACTGCATAATCAATCCCAGAACAACAGCAAAGGACCTTGTGAAGATGCTGGAGGAGACAGGTACAAAAGTATCTATATCCACAGTAAAACAAGTCCTATATCGACATAACCTGATAAGCCGCTCAGCAAGGAAGAAGCCACTGCTCCAAAACCACCATAAAAAAGCCAGACTACGGTTTGCAACTGCACATGGGGACAAAGATCGTACTTTTTAGACAAATGTCCTCTGGTCTGATGAAACAAAAATAGAATTGTTTGGCCATAATGACCATCGTGATGTTTGGAGGAAAAAGGGGGAGGCTTGCAAGCCGAAGAACATCATTCCAACCATGAAGCACGGGGGTGGCAGCATCATGTTGTGGGGGAGCTTTGCTGCAGGAGGGACTGGTGCACTTCACAAAACAGAAGGCATCATGAGGGTGGGTGGAAAATTATGTAGATATATTGAAGCAACATCTCAAGACATCAGTCAGGAAGTTAAAGCTTGGTCGCAAATGGGTCTTCCAATTGGACAATTATCCCAAGCATACTTCCAAAGTTGTGGCAAAACGGTTTCAGGAACACAAAGTCAAAGTATTGGAGTGGCCATCATAAAGCCCTGACCTCAATCCTATAGAAAATATGTGGGCAGAACTGTAAAAGCGTGTGCGAGCAAGGAGGCCGACAAACCTGACTCAGTTACACCAGCTCTGTCTGGAGGATTGGGCCAAAATTCACCCAACTTATTGTGGGACGCTTGTGGAAGGCTACCGAAAGGTTTGACCCAAGTAAACAATTTAAAGACAATGCTACCAAATGCTAATTGAGTGTATGTAAACTTCTGACCCACTGGGAATGTGATGAAAGAAATAAAAGCTGAAATAAATCATTATCTCTATTATTATTCTGACATTTCACATTCTTAAAATAAAGTGATGATCCTAACTGACCTAAGTAAGACAGGGAGTTTTACTAGGATTAAATGTTAGGAATTGTGAAAAACTGAGTTTAAATGTATTTGGCTAAGGTGTATGTAAACTTCTGACTTCAACTGTATGTACAAGAAGTCCTGATACTTCCGCAGAGCCGTCAAACAAGCAAAAAGGACAATATAGGAACAAAGTGGAATCCTATTACACATTCTCTGACACCCGACACGTGACAGGAGCTACACATTCCATTACGGATTACAAAGGAAAACCCAGCCATGATCTGCCTGACGATGCCTTTCTACCAGACGAACTCAATGCATTTTATTTTAAGCTTCGACATAAACAACACCGAACTGTGCACGAGGGCCTCCGCTGACCCAGGAGACTGGGTGATCTCGCTCTCAGAGTCCGACGTGATTTAAGGTTTTTAATCAGGTCAACACTCCTAAGGCCTTGGGGCCTGTGACGATGAGACAGCCTACAAGGAGAAGGTCAGTGACCTGGCAGAGCGGTGCCAGGAAAATAATCTTTCCCTTCTCATCAGTAAGACCAAGGAGGTGATCGTGGACTACAGGAAAGGGGGGGGGTGAGCATTCCCCCGTCGACGGAGCAGGTTGGAGAGGTTCAAGTTCCTATGTATCCAAATCACTAAGGAGATAAAATGGTCCACACACACACAGTCGTGAAGAAGGTGCGACCTCTTCCCTTTCAGGAGGTTGAAAAGATTTTACATGGGCCCTCAAATCCTAAAAAAGTTCTAAAGCTTCACCACTTAGAGCATATTGACTGGCTGCATCAATGCTTGGCATGTCAACTGCGCCTGGCGCTATAGAGGGTGGTGTGGACAACCCAGTTCATCACTAG
Source organism: Oncorhynchus kisutch (assembly GCF_002021735.2). Taxonomy (NCBI): domain Eukaryota; kingdom Metazoa; phylum Chordata; class Actinopteri; order Salmoniformes; family Salmonidae; genus Oncorhynchus; species Oncorhynchus kisutch. The sequence goes on along the minus strand of NC_034188.2, from coordinate 84,550,082 downwards.
GGCCGAGCTCCCTGCCATCCAGGACCTCTATATCAGGCGGTGTAAAATGTGAATTTTTGCACACTCACGCTATGCACATTCTACACACTAACTTACACCACTCACACACAGTGGGGAGAACAAGTATTTGATACACTGCCGATTTTGCAGGTTTTCCTACTTTCAAAGCATGTAGAGGTCTGTAATTGTTATCATAGGTACACTTCAACTGTGAGAAAATCCAGAAAGTCACATTGTATGATTTTTAAGTAATTAATTAGCATTTTATTGCATGACATAAGTATTTGATACATCAGAAAAGCAGAACTTAACATTTGGTATAGAAGCCTTTGTTTGCAATTATAGAGATCATACGTTTCCTGTAGTTCTTGACCAGGTTTGCTCACACTGCAGCAGGGATTTTGGCCCACTCCTCCATACAGACCTTCTCCAGATCCTTCAGGTTTCGGGGCTGTCGCTGGGCAATACGGACTTTCAGCTCCCTCCAAAGATTTTCTATTGGGTTCAGGTCTGGAGACTGGCTAGGCCACTCCAGGACCTTGAGATACTTCTTACAGAGCCACTCCTTAGTTGCCCTGGCTGTGTGTTTCGGGTCGTTGTCATGCTGGAAGACCCAGCCACGACCCATCTTCAATGCTCTTACAGAGGGAAGGAGGTTTTTGGCCAAGATCTCGCGATACATGGCCCCATCCATCCTCCCCTCAATATGGTGCAGTCGTCCTGTCCCCTTTGCAGAAAAGCATCCCCAAAGAATGATGTTTCCACCTCCATGCTTCACGGTTGGGATGGTGGTCTTGGGGTTGTACTCATCCGTCTTCTTCCTCCAAACACGGCGAGTGGAGTTTAGACCAAAAAGCTCTATTTTTGTCTCATCAGACCACATGACCTTCTCCCATTCCTCCTCTGGATCATCCAGATGGTCATTGACAAACTTCAGACGGGCCTGGACATGCGCTGGCTTGATCAGGGGGACCTTGCGTGCGCTGAAGGATTTTAATCCATGACGGCGTAGTGTGTTACTAATGGTTTTCTTTGAGACTGTGGTCCCAGCTCTCTTCAGGTCATTGACCAGGTCCTGCCGTGTAGTTCTGGGCTGATCCCTCAAATTCCTCATGATCATTGATGCCCCACGAGGTGAGATCTTGCATGGAGCCCCAGACCGAGGGTGATTGACCATCATCTTGAACTTCTTCCATTTTCTAATAATTGCGCCAACAGTTGTTGCCTTCTCACCAAGCTGCTTGTCTATTGTCCTCTAGCCCATCCCAGCCTTGTGCAGGTCTACAATTTTATCCCTGATGTCCTTACACAGCTCTCTGGTCTTGACCATTGTGGAGAGGTTGGAATCTGTTTGATTGAGTGTGTGGACAGGTGTCTTTTATACAGGTAGCGAGTTCAAACAGGTGCAGTTAATACAGGTAATGAGTGGAGAACAGGAGGGCTTCTTAAAGAAAAACTAACAGGTCTGTGAGAGCCGGAATTCTTACTGGTTAGTAGGTGATCAAATACTTATGTCATGCAATAAAATGCTAATTATTTACTTAAAAATCATACAATGTGATTTTCTGGATTTTTGTTTTAGATTCCGTCTCTCACAGTTGAAGTGTACCTATGATAAAAGTGACAGACCTCTACATACTTTGTAAGTATGAAAACCTACTAAATCGGCAGTGTATCAAATATTTGTTCTCCCCAGTGTACAACTGGGGAATGCAGGATATGTATATAACTACTGATCCTGGAACTGACTCTGCATATAACTACTGACCCTGGAACTGACTCTGCATATTGCTACTGACTCTGGAACTGACTCTGCATATGGCTACTGACCCTGGAACTGACTCTGCATATAACTACTGACCCTGGAACTGACTCTGCATATAACTACAGATCCTGGAACTGACTCTGCATATAACTACTGATCCTGGAACTGACTCTGCATATAACTACTGACCCTGGAACTGACTCTGCATATGGCTACTGACCCTGGAACTGACTCTGCATATGGCTACTGACCCTGGAACTGACTCTGCATATAACTACTGATCCTGGAACTGACTCTGCATATAACTACTGACCCTGGAACTGACTCTGCATATAACTACTGTCCCTGGAACTGACTCTGCATATGGCTACTGACCCTGGAACTGACTCTGCATATGGCTACTGACCTTGGAACTGACTCTGCATATGGCTACTGACCCTGGAACTGACTCTGCATATGGCTACTGACCTTGGAACTGACTCTGCATATGGCTACTGACCTTGGAACTGACTCTGCATATGGCTACTGACTTTGGAACTGACTCTGCATATAACTACTGACCCTGGAACATATGGCTTACTTACTTTCTAATTTCACTGTACTTTTGTGTTATATCAAATCAAAGTATTGTTGGGTGCACAGCATACAACAGGTGTAAACAGTACAGTGAAAAGCTTACTTACAAGTTCTTATTGTTTGTGTGTGTGCACCTGTCTGATAGCTTTGTGATGAACTACCGTACCTGACAACTCCTCTCTGCCATTCCTTTGATTCTGAAAGATCAAGTAAAGTATCAGTGTTTGTGTGGGATATGTTACCATGACAACTGCACAACCTCTGACCTCGACGTCAGAAGTCATTGCTCCACACCTTTTGTGTTGCTGTGGAACCCGCCTGTTGCTGTGGAAACACACACATGTCAGGAACAGTTTGGAGCGAGTTTTAGAGACACGCTTGGAATCTAGATGAGCTGAACCGTGAAATCTGATCAGCTTGCCTGTCTGAGGGTGACTCAGAACAATTTGTTTTGTTTCCTTAAGGAACGTAGTGTGTAAACCGCAAACACGCATACACACGCACAGATTCACAAACACTCAAATGCACTCAGACGCACGCACACACACACACACACTGACACCGGCACACAAACAACACAAACCGATTCCTGCTCCATTTGTTCCCCATTACTGAGCTTCAAACAGAATCCCACATCACCATTATCATACATGAAAGAGAGAGAGAGAGAGAAAAGGAAGGCAGTAGATAGAGAGAGAGGAGTGAGTGACGAGTGACGGTGAGAAAAGAAGAGAGCTGGGAAAAGACCGCTCCATAAAACAAACAGCTGAATGAGAGGATCCATTTAAATGTCCCATAGACTGACCATCTGAATGAGAGGATCCATTTAAATGTCCCATAGACTGACCATCTGAATGAGAGGATCCATTTAAATGTCCCATAGACTGACCATCTGAATGAGAGGATCCATTTAAATGTCCCATAGACTGACCATCTGAATGAGAGGAGGATATAAGGGTTCACAATTACCTAATTATCTGGACCCAGTGCACATCACGAACATGCTGGCTTATCATCAGTCTGTGATCCTGCTAATAACACACCACTTAGATGATCTAGGTAATTAGCTAGCTGAAACAGCTCAACCCCTCTCTCCCTGGTGGTTGATCATTAGCTAGCTGAAACAGCTCAACCCCTCTCTCCCTGTTGGTTGGTCATTAGCTAGCTGAAACAGCTCAACCCCTCTCCCTGGTGGTTGGTCATTAGCTAGCTGAAACAGCTCAACCCCTCTCTCCCTGTTGGTTGGTCATTAGCTAGCTGAAACAGCTCAACCCCTCTCCCTGGTGGTTGGTCATTAGCTAGCTGAAACAGCTCAACCCCTCTCTCCCTGTTGGTTGGTCATCAGCTAGCTGAAACAGCTCAACCCCTCTCTCCATGTTGGTTGGTCATTAGCTAGCTGAAACAGCTCAACCCCTCTCCCTGTTGGTCAGACATTAGCTAGCTGAAACAGCTCAACCCCTCTCTCCCTGGTGGTCAGTCATTAGCTAGCTGAAACAGCTCAACCCCTCTCTCCCTGGTGGTCAGTCATTAGCTAGCTGAAACAGCTCAACCCCTCTCTCCCTGGTGGTCAGTCATTAGCTAGCTGAAACAGCTCAACCCCTCTCTCCCTGGTGGTCAGTCATTAGCTAGCTGAAACAGCTCAACCCCTCTCTCCCTGTTGGTTGGTCATTAGCTATCTGAAACAGCTCAACCCCTCTCTCCCTGTTGGTCAGTCATTAGCTAGCTGAAACAGCTCAACCCCTCTCCCTGGTGGTTGGTCATTAGCTAGCTGAAACAGCTCAACCCCTCTCTCCCTGTTGGTTGGTCATTCGCTAGCTGAAACAGCTCAACCCCTCTCTCCCTGTTGGTTGGTCATTAGCTAGCTGAAACAGCTCAACCCCTCTCTCCCTGTTGGTCAGTCATTAGCTAGCTGAAACAGCTCAACCCCTCTCCCTGGTGGTTGGTCATTAGCTAGCTGAAACAGCTCAACCCCTCTCTCCCTGTTGGTTGGTCATTCGCTAGCTGAAACAGCTCAACCCCTCTCTCCCTGTTGGTTGGTCATTAGCTAGCTGAAACAGCTCAACCCCTCTCTCCCTGGTGGTCAGTCATTAGCTAGCTGAAACAGCTCAACCCCTCTCCCTGGTGGTCAGTCATTAGCTAGCTGAAACAGCTCAACCCCTCTCTCCCTGGTGGTCAGTCATTAGCTAGCTGAAACAGCTCAACCCCTCTCTCCCTGGTGGTCAGTCATTAGCTAGCTGAAACAGCTCAACCCCTCTCTCCCTGGTGGTCAGTCATTAGCTAGCTGAAACAGCTCAACCCCTCTCTCCCTGGTGGTCAGTCATTAGCTAGCTGAAACAGCTCAACCCCTCTCTCCCTGGTGGTCAGTCATTAGCTAGCTGAAACAGCTCAACCCCTCTCTCCCTGGTGGTCAGTCATTAGCTAGCTGAAACAGCTCAACCCCTCTCTCCCTGGTGGTCAGTCATTAGCTAGCTGAAACAGCTCAACCCCTCTCTCCCTGGTGGTCAGTCATTAGCTAGCTGAAACAGCTCAACCCCTCTCTCCCTGGTGGTCAGTCATTAGCTAGCTGAAACAGCTCAACCCCTCTCTCCCTGGTGGTCAGTCATTAATAGGACAAGACACAATCTGGAAATAATTTGAGAGCAACAATACAGATCAATTAAAATCTTACAAAAACAGTTTGATCAACTGGATCTAGACAGCAGTGTAAAGGTATTGATACGAGGAGAGGAGGATCTAGACAGCAGTGTAAAGGTATTGATACGAGGAGAGGAGGATCTAGACAGCAGTGTAAAGGTATTGATACGAGGAGAGGAGGATCTAGACAGCAGTGTAAAGGTATTGATACGAGGAGAGGAGAGGAGGATATAGACAGCAGTGGAAAGGTATTGATACGAGGAGAGGAGAGGAGGATCTAGACAGCAGTGTAAAGGTATCGATACGAGGAGAGGGGGATCTAGACAGCAGTGTAAAGGTATTGATACGAGGAGAGGAGAGGAGGATCTAGACAGCAGTGTAAAGGTATTGATACGAGGAGAGGAGAGGAGGATCTAGACAGCAGTGTAAAGGTATTGATACGAGGAGAGGAGAGGAGGATCTAGACAGCAGTGTAAAGGTATTGATACGGGGAGAGGAGGATCTAGACAGCAGTGTAAAGGTATTGATACGAGGAGAGGAGAGGAGGATCTAGACAGCAGTGTAAAGGTATTGATACGGGGAGAGGAGGATCTAGACAGCAGTGTAAAGGTATTGATATGAGGAGAGGAGAGGAGGATCTAGACAGCAGTGTAAAGGTATTGATACGGGGAGAGGAGGATATAGACAGCAGTGTAAAGGTATTGATATGAGGAGAGGAGAGGAGGATCTAGACAGCAGTGTAAAGGTATTGATATGAGGAGAGGAGGATCTAGACAGCAGTGTAAAGGTATTGATACGGGGAGAGGAGGATCTAGACAGCAGTGTAAAGGTATTGATACGAGGAGAGGAGAGGAGGATCTAGACAGCAGTGTAAAGGTATTGATACGAGGAGAGGAGAGGAGGATCTAGACAGCAGTGTAAAGGTATTGATACGAGGAGAGGAGAGGAGGATCTAGACAGCAGTGTAAAGGTATTGATACGAGGAGAGGAGAGGAGGATCTAGACAGCAGTGTAAAGGTATTGATATGAGGAGAGGAGGATCTAGACAGCAGTGTAAAGGTATTGATACGGGGAGAGGAGGATCTAGACAGCAGTGTAAAGGTATTGATACGAGGAGAGGAGAGGAGGATCTAGACAGCAGTGTAAAGGTATTGATACGAGGAGAGGAGAGGAGGATCTAGACAGCAGTGTAAAGGTATTGATACGAGGAGAGGAGAGGAGGATCTAGACAGCAGTGTAAAGGTATTGATACGAGGAGAGGAGAGGAGGATCTAGACAGCAGTGTAAAGGTATTGATATGAGGAGAGGAGGATCTAGACAGCAGTGTAAAGGTATTGATACGGGGAGAGGAGGATCTAGACAGCAGTGTAAAGGTATTGATACGAGGAGAGGAGAGGAGGATCTAGACAGCAGTGTAAAGGTATTGATACGAGGAGAGGAGAGGAGGATCTAGACAGCAGTGTAAAGGTATTGATACTAGGAGAGGAGAGGAGGATCTAGACAGCAGTGTAAAGGTATTGATACGAGGAGAGGAGGATCTAGACAGCAGTGTAAAGGTATTGATACGAGGAGAGGAGGATCTAGACAGCAGTGTAAAGGTTTGATACGAGGAGAGGAGGATCTAGACAGCAGTGTAAAGGTTTGATACGAGGAGAGGAGGATCTAGACAGCAGTGGAAAGGAATTGATACGAGGAGAGGAGAGGAGGATCTAGACAGCAGTGTAAAGGTATTGATACGAGGAGAGGAGAGGAGGATCTAGACAGCAGTGTAAAGGTATTGATACGAGGAGAGGAGAGGAGGATCTAGACAGCAGTGTAAAGGTATTGATACGAGGAGAGGAGAGGAGGATCTAGACAGCAGTGTAAAGGTTTGATACGAGGAGAGGAGGATCTAGACAGCAGTGTAAAGGTATTGATACGAGGAGAGGAGAGGAGGATCTAGACAGCAGTGTAAAGGTATTGATACGAGGAGAGGAGAGGAGGATCTAGACAGCAGTGTAAAGGTATTGATACGAGGAGAGGAGAGGAGGATCTAGACAGCAGTGTAAAGGTATTGATACGAGGAGAGGAGGATCTAGACAGCAGTGTAAAGGTATTGATACGAGGAGAGGAGGATCTAGACAGCAGTGTAAAGGTATTGATACGAGGAGAGGAGGATCTAGACAGCAGTGTAAAGGTATTGATACGAGGAGAGGAGGATCTAGACAGCAGTGGAAAGGTATTGATACGAGGAGAGGAGGATCTAGACAGCAGTGTAAAGGTATTGATACGAGGAGAGGAGGATCTAGACAGCAGTGGAAAGGAATTGATACGAGGAGAGGAGAGGAGGATATAGACAGCAGTGGAAAGGTATTGATACCAGGAGAGGAGAGGAGAGGAGGCTCTAGACAGCAGTGTAAAGGTATTGATACCAGGAGAGGAGAGGATTGATACGAGGAGTGGAAAGGTATTGATATGAGGAGAGGAGAGGAGGATATAGACAGCAGTGGAAAGGAATTGATACGAGAAGAGGACAGGAGGATATAGACAGCAGTGGAAAGGAATTGATACGAGGAGAGGAGGATCTAGACAGCAGTGTAAAGGTATTGATACGAGGAGAGGAGGATCTAGACAGCAGTGTAAAGGTATTGATACGAGGAGAGGAGGATCTAGACAGCAGTGGAAAGGAATTGATACGAGGAGAGGAGAGGAGGATATAGACAGCAGTGGAAAGGTATTGATACCAGGAGAGGAGAGGAGAGGAGGCTCTAGACATCAGTGTAAAGGTATTGATACCAGGAGAGGAGAGGAGGATCTAGACAGAATTGTAAAGGTATTGATACGAGGAGAGGAGAGGAGGATCTAGACAGCAGTGGAAAGGAATTGATACGAGGAGAGGAGAGGAGAGGAGAGGAGATGAGAGGAGAGGAGAGGAGGATATAGACAGCAGTGGAAAGGTATTGATACCAGGAGAGGAGAGGAGAGGAAGCTCTAGACATCAGTGTAAAGGTATTGATACGAGGAGAGGAGGATCTAGACAGCAGTGGAAAGGAATTGATACGTGGAGAGGAGGATATAGACAGCAGTGGAAAGGTATTGATATGAGGAGAGGAGAGGAGGATATAGACAGCAGTGGAAAGGAATTGATACGAGGAGAGGACAGGAGGATATAGACAGCAGTGGAAAGGAATTGATACGAGGAGAGGACAGGAGGATATAGACAGCAGTGGAAAGGTATTGATACGAGGAGAGGAGGATCTAGACAGCAGTGTAAAGGTATTGATACAAGGAGAGGAGGATCTAGACAGCAGTGGAAAGGTATTGATACGAGGAGAGGAGAGGAGGATCTAAAATCAAATCAAAATCAAATCAAATTTATTTGTCACATACACATGGTTAGCAGATGTTAATGCGAGTGTAGCGAAATGCTTGTGCTTCTAGTTCCGACAATGCAGTAATAACGAACAAGTAATCTAACTAACAATTCCCCAAAAAACTACTGTCTTATACACAATGTAAGGGGATAAAGAATATGTACATAAGGATATATGAATGAGTGATGGTACAGAGCAGCATAGGCAAGATACAGTAGATGATATCGAGTACAGTATATACATATGAGATGAGTATGTAAACCAAGTGGCATAGTTAAAGTGGCTAGTGATACATGTATTACATAAGGATGCAGTCGATGATATAGAGTACAGTATCTACGTATGCATATGAGATGAATAATGTAGGGTAAGTAACATTATATAAGGTAGCATTGTTTAAAGTGGCTAGTGATATATTTACATAATTTCCCATCAATTCCCATGATTAAAGTGGCTGGAGTAGAGTCAGTGGCATTGACAGTGTGTTGGCAGTAGCCACTCAATGTTAGTGGTGGCTGTTTAACAGTCTGATGGCCTTGAGATAGAAGCTGTTTTTCAGTCTCTCGGTCCCAGCTTTGATGCACCTGTACTGACCTCGCCTTCTGGATGACAGCGGGGTGAACAGGCAGTGGCTCGGGTGGTTGATTTCCTTGATGATCTTTATGGCCTTCCTGTAGCATCGGGTGGTGTAGGTGTCCTGGAGGGCAGGTAGTTTGCCCCCGGTGATGCGTTGTGCAGACCTCACTACCCTCTGGAGAGCCTTACGGTTGAGGGCGGTGCAGTTGCCATACCAGGCGGTGATACAGCCCGCCAGGATGCTCTCGATTGTGCATCTGTAGAAGTTTGTGAGTGCTTTTGGTGACAAGCCGAATTTCTTCAGCCTCCTGAGGTTGAAGAGGCGCTGCTGCGCCTTCCTCACGATGCTGTCTGTGTGAGTGGACCAATTCAGTTTGTCTGTGATGTGTATGCCGAGGAACTTAAAACTTGCTACCCTCTCCACTACTGTTCCATCGATGTGGATGGGGGGGTGTTCCCTCTGCTGTTTCCTGAAGTCCAGAATCATCTCCTTAGTTTTGTTGACGTTGAGTGTGAGGTTATTTTCCTGACACCACACTCCGAGGGCCCTCACCTCCTCCCTGTAGGCCGTCTCGTCGTTGTTGGTAATCAAGCCTACCACTGTTGTGTCGTCCGCAAACTTGATGATTGAGTTGGAGGCGTGCGTGGCCACGCAGTCGTGGGTGAACAGGGAGTACAGGAGAGGGCTCAGAACGCACCCTTGTGGGGCCCCAGTGTTGAGGATCAGCGGGGAGGAGATGTTGTTGCCTACCCTCACCACCTGGGGGCGGCCCGTCAGGAAGTCCAGTACCCAGTTGCACAGGGCGGGGTCGAGACCCAGGGTCTCGAGCTTGATGACGAGCTTGGAGGGTACTATGGTGTTGAATGCCGAGCTGTAGTCGATGAACAGCATTCTCACATAGGTATTCCTCTTGTCCAGATGGGTTAGGGCAGTGTGCAGTGTGGTTGAGATTGCATCGTCTGTGGACCTATTTGGGCGGTAAGCAAATTGGAGTGGGTCAAGGGTGTCAGGTAGGGTGGAGGTGATATGGTCCTTGACTAGTCTCTCAAAGCACTTCATGATGACGGATGTGAGTGCTACGGGGCGGTAGTCGTTTAGCTCAGTTACCTTAGCTTTCTTGGGAACAGGAACAATGGTGGCCCTCTTGAAGCATGTGGGAACAGCAGACTGGTATAGGGATTGGTTGAATATGTCCGTAAACACACCGGCCAGCTGGTCTGCGCATGCTCTGAGGGCGCGGCTGGGGATGCCGTCAGGGCCTGCAGCCTTGCGAGGGTTAACACGTTTAAATGTCTTACTCACTTCGGCTGCAGTGAAGGAGAGACCGCATGTTTTCGTTGCAGGCCGTGTCAGTGGCACTGTATTGTCCTCAAAGCGGGCAAAAAAGTTGTTTAGTCTGCCTGGGAGCAAGACATCCTGGTCCGTGACTGGGCTGGGTTTCTTCCTGTAGTCCGTGATTGACTGTAGACCCTGCCACATGCCTCTTGTGTCTGAGCCGTTGAATTGAGATTCTACTTTGTCTCTGTACTGGCGCTTAGCTTGTTTGATAGCCTTGCGGAGGGAATAGCTGCACTGTTTGTATTCAGTCATGTTACCAGACACCTTGCCCTGATTAAAAGCAGTGGTTCGCGCCTTCAGTTCCACACGAATGCTGCCATCAATCCACGGTTTCTGGTTGGGGAATGTTTTAATCGTTGCTATGGGAACGACATCTTCAACGCACGTTCTAATGAACTCGCACACCGAATCAGCGTATTCGTCAATGTTGTTGGGTGACGCAATACGAAACATCTCCCAGTCCACGTGATGGAAGCAGTATCTAGATAGCAGTGTAAAGGTATTGATACGAGGAGAGGAGTGTGGATTCCATCTGTCATTGATCATCAGCAGCAGGTCTAGATCTCTGCTTCTGCCTCAACACACTGCTTCCTCCAGTCCAGACTGCCTCAACACACTTCTTCCTCCAGTCCAGACTGCCTCTGCCTCAACACACTGGTTCCTCTGCCTCAACACAGTGCTTCATCTGCCTCAACACAGTGCTTCATCTGCCTCAACACACTGCTTCATCTGCCTCAACACACTGCTTCATCTGCCTCAACACACTGGTTCCTCTGCCTCAACACAGTGCTTCATCTGCCTCAACACAGTGCTTCATCTGCCTCAACACACTGCTTCATCTGCCTCAACACACTGCTTCATCTACCTCAACACAGGGAAGGGACCAGGATGCAATGGGGATTATAGGAGAGCGATGAAAGAGAGAAGGTGGCAGGGAGAGAGAGATAAGAGGACGAGGGCATGTGGACGAGAGGATGAAAGCAAGCAATGTTTGTGATCCTCATGTGTGTGCATGTGTGTTTTTGTACGTTTAGGGAGCCAGTAGAACATTTGGAGAGACAGAAGAACGTTTGGAGAGACAGAAAGAGAGAAAGTCCATGTTATCTCGGGGCCTTTCTACAATATCTTGCTCCTGGCCTGACCCCTCTCTCAGGTCTCCATGACCTGACCGCTGTCACGAATATACTCCTCCTCTTCCCCTTCTCTCCTCTCATTTCATCCCTTTTTGTCATAATGCACCTTTTCTCTCGATCCATTTGCTGCATCTGATCATATTAACACCACTCCTCTTCTCTCATCCCTTTCTATCAAACCCTCTCCCTCCTCCCTTTCACTCAGTTCCATATCTCATTCTTCCCTGGTAGTGGTATCTGCCATGTGAGTGGAGTGGAGGCAGTCACAAGGTTAGGTTAACCTGCTGTTTGATAGGGATGTGGCCAATGTGACATGCTGCTATCTCTGCTTACAATAACACACAACAATCAGACACACACACACAGAGAGAGAGAGAGAGAGAGAGAGAGAGACAGAGAGAGAGACAGAGAGAGACAGAGAGAGAGAGAGAGAGAGACAGAGAGAGAGAGAGACAGAGAGAGAGAGAGAGAGAGAGACAGAGACAGAGAGAGAGAGAGAGAGAGAGAGAGAGATGTCTTATGTTGATGGGGGGTGGGATCCATCCTTACCACTCTACTCCATTAAACACACACATGTGTACTCTGTCTCATGTATCATGTGTGGTGTTAATGAGGACAGCAGTTCTAATCTGAGCTCTTGTCGGGAGACATGCCCCAGCGTGCCGAGGGTAGGGGGAGGTGGGGGGGACGTAGGAGAAACAAACAAGCCCAGTTGGGAGCCACCTCACATGCATGCTAACTCTGACCCTGGGAGAGAGGGGGAAAGAGATGCACAAGAAGAGAAAAAAAGGGAGAGAGGGAAGGAAAACAGAGGAGTCAAATGTCTATAAAAAATAAAAGAGGGGGAGAAGGCCCAGGCCAAGACACAAAAAGGAGGAAAGGGAGATTGTTGCTGCACAAGGTGTCTCCACAGAGAATTGACTTTAGGGGGGGTGAATAGTTATATCAGGTTTCTGTTTGTTTGTCTTATTTCTTGTTTGTTTCACAATAAAAAATATTTTGCATCTTCAAAGATGTTGTGTAAAATATGTTGTGTAAAAGATGTTGTGTAAAAGATGCTGTGTAAAAGATGTTGTGTAAAAGATGTTGTGTAAATCAAATGATTCAACCCCGCCCCCCCCAAAACAATCCATTTTAATTCCAGGTTGTAAAGGCAACAAAATGGGAAAAATACAAAGGGGGGTGAATACTTTCGCAAGCCACTGTAGTTCATTATTATGGATGAATCCAAATAAATGCCAGTGGAAAACAGCTTAAACAAATGTAAATGGCTGCACTGATTGATGTGACTGTGTTAGCCCAAGACTGTTAGCTAACCCTTCCCATAACCCTAACCTTAACCCTTTAACCTAACTCCTAACCTTAACCCTAACCCTTAACACCTAGCTTAGCTAACATTAGCCACCTAGATAACATTAGCGATAGCAACCTAGCCCCCTAGCTAATGTTAGCCACCTAGATAACATTAGCGATAGCAACCTAGCCCCCTATCTAACGTTAGCCACAACAAATTGGAATTCGTAACATATACATTTTGCTAATTCGTAACATATTGTACGAATTGCAATTCGTAACTAATCATACGAAATGGATGATGGACATCCACAAATGTATACATTCCATACGAAATGTAACATTTCATACTAATGGAAGAGTCCTGGGTTTAGGTTGCAGCCGGTAGATATAGAATAAAAGGACTTCATGACTGGGTGGTGTCTCCGGCAACCTAACCGATAGAACGACCAGCCCGGTTGGGTTGCAACCCTAGATTTGTGTTGGAACTATATATCTTGGAAGGTTGCAAATAATGTCAATCATTATTTGAATTTGTTGGTAACCAGTTGTTCGGAGGATATATTGGCACGGTTTGCTGGCCCTCCACGACCAACATCCAATATTCTCCAAACACCAGCTACAAGGGTGGGTGGGTGGGTGGGTGTGCGTGCGTGCGTGCTAGAGAGAGGTGGAGGGGGGTTGTGTGTGTGTGTGCGTGCGTGCGTGCTAGAGAGAGGTGGAGTGGGGGTTGTGTTTATGGGGTGTATAGGAAAGTGAGGGTTAGCACGACACATATGCTCTCGTGTGTGCTTCATGGGGCGGCAGGTAGCCTAGTGGTTAGTGCATTGGCATAGTAACCAAAAGGTTGCAAGATTGAATCCCCGAGCTGACAAGGTAAAAATCTGTCTTTCTGCCCCTGAAGAAGGCAGTTAACCCACTGTTCCTTGGCTGTCATTAAAAATAAGACTTTGTTCTTAACTGACTTGCCTCGTTAAATAACGGTCACATTTTCTTTTAAATAAATGGATAGAGTTGCGTAGGGACTGGTATATATACACATATATTTATTTCATGTAAAATTACAATCGAGTTAACCCATGCGCGCAAACACACACACACACACACACCACATGCATGCACACAAACACACTGAGAGAACATCTGACTGAAGCATGGTCTGTGTCTTCCAGAGTTCAGAGCAGAAAGACAGAAGAGCTGGTGAACCAACAGACACACGACCAGAGGGAGCACAGAGAGAGACTTCTCAGGTAGGTAACATCTGAGTCAAAGCCCAGCGAGGAACAGAGGAGAGGAGAGGACACCTCTGTTTGAGACACCTCTGCTATGCCCCCTCATGGTTTAAGTTTTGAACCGGTGTCCAGGGACTGTTTGGGGAATGTCCGCTTCCGCTTCCCCCTCCCGTCCTCCTATTCCTCCCCCCTCCTCCTCCTCCTCCTCCTCCTCCTCCTCCTCCTCCTCCTCCTCCTCCTCCTCCTCCTCCTCCTCCTCCTCCTCCTCCTCCTCCTCCTCCTCCTCCTCCCTCTCTTCATATTTCTCCTCCCTTCCTCCTCCCCACCTCCTCCCCACCTCCTCCTCCTCATATTCCTCCCTTCCTCCTCCCCACCTCCTCCTCCTCCCCTCCTCATATTCCTCCCCTCCCCACCTCCTCCTCCTCCCCTCCTCATATTCCTCCCCTCCTCCCCTCCCCACCTCATCCTCCTCATATTCCTCATCTCATCCCCTCGCCACCTCTTCCTTCTCCCCTCCTCATATTCCTCCCCTCCTCCTACCATCCCCTCTTCATATTCCTCCCCTCCCTCTCCCTTTCCCCTCCCCTCCTCCTAATCCCTCCTCTATTCCCTGTAGAAGCAGCCACAGACTGAGAGATATGATCATGATATTAGTCAGTGTAGGTTTACAGGACTAATATTATGAAGATATACTGTAAGCTACGGCAATGTGCCATTGACACAGCAGTAAGTCTCATGTGAGTCTCTCCTCCTCTCATCTCCACCCACCCCTCCCCATTGTTATGTGTTGCCCAGAGAGATATCAGAAAGATATTAACTGACTGACTGAGTCTCGTGTCAATCTCAGAGGCAGATGGAAGCACTTCTGAGCTGGCTGAGTGTCTGATACAGCTCCACTTTTCCACACACTCACACACACACACACACACACACACACCGACAGAAACACCCAATATCCTCCACACAGCAGCAGGGTTCTTAGAGAGATCATCTGGTCTGGGGTTGTTCTCTCATACAGTAAATATATCTTAGGGTTGGGTTGTAAATGTTTCCCAGAGCTGCCGCTGGCATCCTGGTGTGTTCAATTACAACGTAATGTTGGTGTCCCTCCCTCAAGTCTGTCCCTGGGGTATTCCAGATATGTTCCTGCCTCTGCGGTACAACAACACATGATCTCACTGCTCTGTGTGATCAGGTTATGGCGGTGGGCTTTTTAATGGATGGATTCAGAAGAATGTTATTTTGTCTGCTGTCCATTTGCCAGCCTGTGGCGTCAAAGGCTTTGAACACAGCTTTACTTGACTTCTAGGTAGAATCTGAGTTATAATCAGTACGGAGAATTAAGTAAAACCACAAGTCCAAATCTCTATCTCCATCCATGGCTAATTTAGTAAAGGGACTTTTTTAGCTATCTAGCTACCAGAGGACAACAACACAACGAGATGCAACAATTCAAGTTTTTCTGTCAATGATGTATTTCACTTGATGCGATGTGGTAGGATAAAAGCTAAATCCAAGCTGACTTCCCTTGACACCTTTTTTTTGGTGCGCCAGGACCAATCACAGGTCAGCTCACTCAGTTTAGCTTAATGCTGATTGGGTGTTATTTTATACTTTTTTTTTATCAAAGGAGACCAAATGCTCACTGGCTTCCTTTGCATTCAATGCTGCAGGCAGAAACAATGTCATACTTACCAGACAGCATCAGAAAGATGGCCTACACATAGAGACAGAGGTTACCTGTTTCGCTCGCTCGGATGCTTTCTCCCGTGAGATTCAATAAGCCTCTTGCAAATTGAAGGAACACTCTGAAACACAGAGACAAAAGATGAATAATTATATCTTTTTTTTCTTGGGAAAGCCTGGCTGTCCTTGGTATCCATGAATGTACTCCACTGAGTCCCAAATGTATTGATGAGATCTGCAGGTGATGCTGCAATGGTAGTGATACGACTACTTCCCTGTGGAACAACCTTCTGGCCCTACGTAGGACTCCCGTGTTGCCCTGTCTTAGTGTGTTGCTCTGTCTCAGTGGGTTGCCCTGTCTCAGTGGGTTGCCCTGTCTCAGTGGGTTGCCCTGTCTCAGTGGGTTGCCCTGTCTCAGTGTGTTGCTCTGTCTCAGTGGGTTGCCCTGTCTCAGTGGGTTGCCCTGTCTCAGTGTGTTGCTCTGTCTCAGTGGGTTGCTCTGTCTCAGTGGGTTGCCCTGTCTCAGTGGGTTGCCCTGTCTCAGTGTGTTGCCCTGTCTCAGTGTGTTGCCCTGTCTCAGTGGGTTGCCCTGTCTCAGTGGGTTGCCCTGTCTCAGTGGGTTGCCCTGTCTCAGTGGGTTGCCCTGTCTCAGTGTGTTGCTCTGTCTCAGTGTGTTGCTCTGTCTCAGTGGGTTGCTCTGTCTCAGTGGGTTGCCCTGTCTCAGTGGGTTGCCCTGTCTCAGTGGGTTGCCCTGTCTCAGTGGGTTGCCCTGTCTCAGTGTGTTGCCCTGTCTCAGTGGGTTGCCCTGTCTCAGTGGGTTGCCCTGTCTCAGTGGGTTGCCCTGTCTCAGTGGGTTGCCCTGTCTCAGTGTGTTGCTCTGTCTCAGTGTGTTGCTCTGTCTCAGTGGGTTGCTCTGTCTCAATGTGGATGGATTATCTTGGCAAAGGAGAAATGCTCACTAACAGGGATGTAAACAAAACAAACATTTTAGAGAAATTCGCTTTTTTGTGCGTATGGAACATTTCTGGGATCTTTTATTTCAGCTCATGAAACATGGGACCAACACTTCACATGTTGTGCTTATATTTTTCTTCATTGTATGTTATGCTAAATTGTATTTTCTATTTTATTACACTGAATATTAGTGTAATTATCTTTATTATTCTCCTGTTGTTGCTATGTGGGGAGATGAACCTGAACCACATGTACTGTGTGCATGACAAATAAACTTGTCAAATTTGATTTGATTTGATTCATGGGGATGTCTGTCCGACGTGGTGTCATATGTACTTATCTAGGGAAAACAGGTGTCCCATCACCTGTCCGCTCTGTTATGTTCCTCCGCCCGGGGCTGAGAGAGGAAGGGGGAAATCACTTCCCCATTCATAAAGGTAGATAGGAACTCCCCTAGCAGGTAGTCTCTATGACAGGGTGTAGATGGGATAGGAACTCCCCTAGCAGGTAGTCTCTATGACAGGGTGTAGATGGGATAGGAACTCCCCTAGCAGGTAGTCTCTATGACAGGGTGTAGATGGGATAGGAACTCCCCTAGCAGGTAGTCTCTATGACAGGGTGTAGATGAGATAGGAACTCCCCTAGCAGGTAGTCTCTATGACAGGGTGTAGATGGGATAGGAACTCCCCTAGCAGGTAGTCTCTATGACAGGGTGTAGATGGGATAGGAACTCCCCTAGCAGGTAGTCTCTATGACAGGGTGTAGATGAGATAGGAACTCCCCTAGCAGGTAGTCTCTATGACAGGGTGTAGATGAGATAGGAACTCCCCTAGCAGGTAGTCTCTATGACAGGGTGTAGATGGGATAGGAACTCCCCTAGCAGGTAGTCTCTATGACAGGGTGTAGATGAGATAGGAACTCCCCTAGCAGGTAGTCTCTATGACAGAGTGTAGATGAGATAGGAACTCCTCTAGCAGGTAGTCTCTATGACAGAGTGTAGATGAGATAGGAACTCCCCTAGCTGGTGGTCTCTATGACAGGGTGTAGATGAGATAGGAACTCCCCTAGCAGGTAGTCTCTATGACAGGGTGTAGATGAGATAGGAACTCCCCTAGCAGGTAGTCTCTATGACAGGGTGTAGATGAGATAGGAACTCCCCTAGCAGGTAGTCTCTATGACAGGGTGTAGATGGGATAGGAACTCCCCTAGCAGGTAGTCTCTATGACAGGGTGTAGATGAGATAGGAACTCCCCTAGCAGGTAGTCTCTATGACAGGGTGTAGATGTGATGCGAACTGCCTTAGCTGGTAGTCTCCATGACAGGGTGTGTGTGAGTGTGGCTCAACTTATTACATCCTCTTCCTCAGCCACACATCTTGGGAATAGATAGTGTCATGGAACAGGAAGTGTCACAGGAACAGGAAGTAGCTCTGAGACAGTGACTCTTTCCAGGAAGTCCTTGTTTTAGTGAGGTGATGAATGGTCTGTAAACAGGACAGAAACACCACATTGATGGTGTGTGAAGGGAACACTTGTCTCTTATGTCATGTGAGACGCTTCTGACTCTTATCTTCACGTGCTGCGTACCGGCCCTGTGCTATCAGGGTAGAAACACGTATCTGCCCAACAGAGGCCACTGTAGGAGATGCACTATGTCACTGTCACCGTTCCTGTCCTCCCTGTGCACAGCAGCCCTGTGGGTATTGGAATCTCTTGAAGACACAAAACAGATTGCTTTTATACACTGGGCAAGTGGCAGCCCCACCCTGATTACCAATTGCCACCACCTGAGACTGGCAGAGGCTGCGTTCACAACAGTAACTGTTCCACCCAGGTACATTAGGCTTTTATGTTTTCTGCTTCTTACACACCATGTTTCCCCCTCCTCCTCTTCTTCCTCCTCCCCTCCTCCTCCTCCCCCCTCCTCTTCTTCCTCCTCCCCTCCTCCTCCTTTACCTCCCCTCCTCCTCCTCTTTTTCCTCCTCCCCTCCTCCTCCTCCCCCTCCTCTTCTTCCTCCTCCCCTCCTCCTCCTTCACCTCCTCATCCTCTTCTTCCTCCTCCCCTCCTCCTCCTTCACCTCCTCCTCCTTCACCTCCTCCTCCCCCTCCTCCTCATCTTCCTCCTCCCCTCCTCCTCATCTTCCTCCTCCCCTCCTCCTCCTTCAACCCCCCCTTCTTCCACCTCCCCCCACCTCCTCTTCCACAGGCTGTCCCAAGAGCTCAGGGAGAAGGAGGAAGGCTGGTTGTCATGCCAATGCAGGTGTAACTCTCTACAATCACAGCTGTTGGCATGTCAACAGAGAGAGGATGAGGCAACCCGGAAGTACTCTGTGGCTGAGCAGGAAGTGGAAGCTCTGAGGAGAAAACTAGAACACGCCCAACAGAAGAGCAAAGACCTGAGGAGAGACAGGTGTGTCTGTATACGTATGATTTCCTCATACCTTAATGACCTTGTTTATGTGAGAAGCCTAATTACACCTGTATGAATGTCTATGTTTGTTATCTCACCTGTTTATCCCACTATTCCCACATGTGTCTGTTTGTGTCAGATCACATGTACACCTGTGTTTTATTCCCATCTGTATTCCCATTCTCCCCCTTGTCCCAGGTCTCCCCCTTGTCCCATATCCCCAGTCCCAGGTGTCTACTTGTCTGTCATACATGATTCACCACTGTGTGTGTGTGTGTGTGTGTGTGTGTGTGTGTGTGTGTGTGTGTGTGTGTGTGTGTGTGTGTGTGTGTGTGTGTGTGTGTGTGTGTGTGTGTGTGTGTGAGTGTGTGTTATCTCACCTGTATACATACCTAGGGTCCTGTTTCATCTGGTATCATTGCAAGTCCATTTCCACCAGTCATTAGTCACCTGTTTGTGTGTAAACTGTCCTGTGCACATCTCCTATTCCCACCTATTTAATGTCTAGCAGGTCTACTCAGCTCTGTGTATATGTAGTTGTGCATCGGTTAGGGCTCTGCTGGGCTCATTCCCACATTGTGGGTAATTCATATTTTTAGCTTTCCTATTAAAGGGAACATTCGATCAAAATCCAAGTCACACACTGAACACAGCTGAACTGTACTGGGATTTCCTCTGGGTTATAGAACTGACCACACACCAGTCCTGGCCTCAACACACACTATCAGGTCACATGTCACACCTTGGTTTGGAAACTGTGTGAATGTGCATGCATATTGTTTGTGTTGGATTTTGGTCCAAGGTGTTCCACTGAAGCTAACCCCATAAAACCCAAGGTTATTTCATTTAACTAGGCAAGTCAGCTAAGAACAAATTCTTATTTAGAATGACGGTCTACCAGGGAACAGTGGGTTAACTGCCCTGCTGAGCGGCCGAACGACAGATTTCTACCTTCTCAGCTCGGGGATTCAATCCAGCAACCTTTCGGTTACTGGCCCAATGCTCGAACCACTAGGCTACCTGCCGTCCCGTTCTACTGAAACTACACCTCTAAAACCCAAGGAGTTCCACTGAAACTAAACCCCGAAAACCCAAGGTGTTCCACTGAAACTAAACCCCGAAAACCCAAGGAGTTCCACTGAAACTAAACACCGAAACCCCAAGGTGTTCCACTGAAACTAAACCCCGAAAACCCAAGGTGTTCTACTGAAACTACACCCCTAAAACCCAAGGTGTTCTACTGAAACTACACCCCTAAAACCCAAGGTGTTCTACTGAAACTAAACCCATAAAACCCAAGGTGTTCTGATGAAACTAAACCCCTAAAACCCAAGGTGTTCTACTGAAACTATACCCCTAAAACCCAAGGTGTTCTACTGAAACTACACCCCTTAAACCCAAGGTGTTCTACTGAAACTACACCCATAAAACCCAAGGTGTTCTACTGAAACTACACCCCTAAAACCCAAGGTGTTCTACTGAAACTAAACCCATAAAACCCAAGGTGTTCTACTGAAACTACACCCCTAAAACCCCAGGTGTTCTACTGAAACTAAACCCATAAACCCCAAGGTGTTCTACTGAAACTAAACCCATAAAACCCAAGGTGTTCTACTGAAACTACACCCCTAAAACCCAAGGGGTTCTACTGAAACTAAACCCATAAAACCCAAGGTGTTCTACTGAAACTACACCCCTAAAACCCAATGTGTTCTACTGAAACTACACCCCTAAAACCCAAGGTGTTCTACTGAAACTAAACCCATAAACCCCAAGGTGTTCTACTGAAACTACACCCCTAAAACCCAAGGTGTTCTACTGAAACTACACCCATAAAACCCAATGTCCTGAGCTGTATGCAGTGGCTGTACATATTACACTACTGGGACATGGGCCCATTCTGTTATGTAAGGACAGAAACCACCTTGGCTGGGGGACTCTGTCCAAATCCAACCCCTCCTATCACCTTCCCTGAGAACCTTCTCCATATCTACTCATAGTGAAATGATCAGAAGGTTGAAAATAATATGGTGGAAACTTCATTTAGCTTTTGAGAGGAACATGAATTATCATAGAGGAAGAAGTCAAAATACATGAAACTGAGGAAAGAAATGGCCACTTCCTGTGACCTCAGATAAACTGAGCTGTAGCTTGTGTGTTTGTGTGTGCGTGTGTTTACTACCCCAGAGAGGAAAAAGAGGAACCCTAACTGTACTCACCCTGTATCCTTACCACAAACACGCACGCACGCACGCACACACACACACACACACACACACACACACACACACACACACACACACAAACACACACACACACACACACGGCATGCAATGTCTGAGCACACAGCAGCAGACAAACAGTCACTCCCACACCAACAAGATCTCATAGTTTCCCTTCGAAATTCGATGTATTATGTATTTTTTCCCCCGCATTTATTCTGCATGGTTACGGACTGAAAGGTTATGGTTTGGGGAAGGTTTAAAACAAAATGATTAAAAGTAATGCACAGTAAATGTAAAAGTGTTAAATCAACAACTTTTAAGTGTTAAATGTATCACTGTCAGCGAGTACATATGGTCCCACTCTACACAGAGTAAAAAGTACACTGATCAAAGTGTCACATTTCCAGTGTTGATTTAACACTGAGGAGTGCAGAAAGTTAACAATGCACTACACTGGCCAGTGTTGATGATCAAATTTAACACTAAGAGGTAATCAACACTTTGAGTGGTATAGTGACACTCACTAGTGTTGATCTAGGGTGACTCCTATTAGAGTAAAACTGTGTTTACTCTATTCAGTGGTCATTTATTTACTCTTCCCTCATGTAAATGGAAATTATAGTTTGTAAAAACACTTGGAATTTCACCATAAACTCAAGCAAAGCCTGTTTCAACATTCAAATATGTTTCTCACAACCTAAGCATAAGTCTCAGCCCTTAAACTGTTATCAAGAGACAGTACAATGTAGTCAAAATAATCCCTTGCTCCAAATGACATGAGCAAATCAAAATGCTGACATTTACATTCAAAACATATGTTTCTCACAACCTAACCATAAGTCTCAGTCCTGGCTTCAACTGTTATCAAGTGAGAGTAGGGGGCAATGTCGTCCAAAAAAAACCTTGCTCCAGATGACATGAGCAAGTGAGAGTAGGGGGCAATGTCGTCCAAAAAAAACCTTGCTCCAGATGACATGAGCAAGTGAGAGTAGGGGGCAATGTCGTCCAAAAAAAACCTTGCTCCAGATGACATGAGCAAGTGAGAGTAGGGGGCAATGTCGTCCAAAAAAAACCTTGCTCCAGATGACATGAGCAAATCAAAAGGTTTGTGGTACATGATGTCATTTACATGAAATTATTTGCACTGTGGACTTTTCTTCTTTAAACTTTAAATGCATGCAAATTATCATCAAAAACATAAGGTTTCAAGAGCTGACCCAACCCCCCCCCAAAAAAAACATTTTACTCTTTCAGAACAATAGCCTTAATTTAGTAAAATACTGTCATTTCAATAACTACTTCACCACATATGACCAAATCAAGAGGATATGTAGCATGGGGCTTTACCCATATAACTGAGACATTCAACTTGGCAGCAATCTCATGGCTTTGTTTCAGGTCGTTGAGCCTGGACATCTTTCCTGGACCTATAGCTAGTCCATCCAGGCTGATAGCTTGTCCATCCAGGCTGATAGCTTGTCCATCCAGGCTGATAGCTAGTCCATCCTGGCTGATATCTAGTCCATCCTGGCTGATAGCTAGTCCATCCTGGCTGATAGCTAGTCCATCCTGGCTGATAGCTAGTCCATCCTGGCTGATAGCTTGTCCATCCAGGCTGATAGCTTGTCCATCCAGGCTGATAGCTAGTCCATCCTGGCTGATATCTAGTCCATCCTGGCTGATAGCTAGTCCATCCTGGCTGATAGCTAGTCCATCCAGGCTAATATCTAGTCCATCCTGGCTGATAGCTAGTCCATCCTGGCTGATAGCTAGTCCATCCTGGCTGATAGCTTGTCCATCCTGGCTGATAGCTAGTCCATCCAGGCTGATAGCTAGTCCATCCTGGCTGATAGCTAGTCCATCCAGGCTGATAGCTTGTCCATCCAGGCTGATAGCTTGTCCATCCAGGCTGATAGCTAGTCCATCCTGGCTGATATCTAGTCCATCCTGGCTGATAGCTAGTCCATCCTGGCTGATAGCTAGTCCATCCAGGCTGATATCTAGTCCATCCTGGCTGATAGCTAGTCCATCCTGGCTGATATCTAGTCCATCCAGGCTGATAGCTTGTCCATCCTGGCTGATAGCTAGTCCATCCTGGCTGATATCTAGTCCATCCAGGCTGATAGCTTGTCCATCCAGGCTGATAGCTAGTCCATCCTGGCTGATAGCTAGTCCATCCTGGCTGATAGCTAGTCCATCCAGGCTGATATCTAGTCCATCCTGGCTGATAGCTAGTCCATCCTGGCTGATAGCTAGTCCATCCAGGCTGATAGCTTGTCCATCCAGGCTGATAGCTAGTCCATCCTGGCTGATAGCTAGTCCATCCAGGTTGATAGCTTGTCCATCCTGGCTGATAGCTAGTCCTTCCTGGCTGATACCTAGTCCATCCTGGCTGATAGCTAGTCCATCCTGGCTGATAGCTTGTCCATCCTGGCTTAGCTAGTCCATCCTGGCTGATAGCTAGTCCATCCTAGCTGATAGCTAGTCCATCCTGGCTGATAGCTAGTCCATCCTGGCTGATAGCTAGACCATCCTGGCTGATAGCTAGTCCATCCTGGCTGATAGCTTGTCCATCCTGGCTGATAGCTTGTCCATCCTGGACCTATAGCTAGTCCATCCTGGCTGATAGCTTGTCCATCCTGGCTGATAGCTAGTCCATCCTGGCTGAAGGTTTCTCAGTTATATGCCATGTCATTTTGGTGTTTCTTGGCTAAGGTCATAGTGACATTCTTAAATCTCTTCAGTTGTTTTTTTAAAGAAATGATGTTTTGCCTCGTAGCAGATACACTACGAGTGAAGAATGGGCCCGATATTCCTTATACAACGAGGATAATGTATCATGAAGTGGGGGTTTCGGTAACAGATTTCTAATCAGGAAACAAATACTTGAAAAGCCTAGGATGTTCAGCAATTATGCCCCGAGTTTAACATGTCACTTGTGTTTGGGTTCTTCAAAATCGACTGCAATGTCTGGAGAATTAGAACGTAAGAAAATGGATCAGTTATGAGTTTCAGTAGTTTTGTTTCTTCTATTGTCAAATCTAACACCGAGGACTTTCTCAGCTGGTTGAACAGTTCCTCATTTTTTAGATGAAATAAATCACTTCGTTTTGATACCCAATTCAACAATGTGAAAGGATTTTCAATATCCTGAAAAGAATGTTGGATTTTTTGACCGACACCTGCAGCCTTCAGTTGTGCAATAGCAGACGCACACATATCAAGTGTGTTCTTGTTAGATATTGGTACAACATGGTTACAACTCGATGTTTGAAGGAAAATCAGCATTACTTGGCTGATTATCAACGGCTGTATTAGCATCTAAGTTAGCATTTAACTAAAATCTCCAGAAAGTCTCCAGAATGTGCCCTGTTCAAATGCTTCATAAAGCTAGAAAATGTACCAAATACACTACAACAATCTGCTTGACCACATTTTAGACTTTTTATGTTACACGGCAGTCTGACAACCATGTATCAAAATAGCTAAATAATATCAGTGAAATAATTGTTTAAATTCACCTTTTGCGTGGAACAAATTAGGATTTTGGTTGATCCAACAATGGCGTCGAGAAAAGAGGAAATTGAACGCAGAAACTGAATTTATGGGCGGGGTTGTGATGATGTTTACACTTACTACGTAACAGTCTACACTAAATAGAGTACAATTGTACACCTTAGCAATTAACACCAGTTATCAGCACTGACGCGAGGGGTTATTTGGCACTGCCAGTTGCTAGATCAACTCTATGGGAGTTTTGACACAGTGAATTTAACACGGGTGATTTTACTGTGTAGTATTCGCATGGCTTGCTTGAGTAATGTGAACTGCTGTAGTGCAGTGGTCTAAGCAGTGGCTCCAGCTCCAAGCCTCATGAGTGCTGGACGATAATTGTATATCGAAGTTCTCTGGGCCTTTCAAACGTCCAAAATCGTCATCTATTTCTAGTGACCACACATACATTCCAAGACAGCTTTGTTTTTCCATTCATAAAAGGGAACAGTTTGGCCTCCGCCATCGCTGACTCTCGCTGACCTGCGAGAGGACATTTTGTGCCCTTGTTCCTGAAAAAAACTAATCTCTGCTCCCTCTTCCACCCTCCCAGCCCTCACCCTGCACTCTACAACTGTACACTACACCCCCAAACCCTCTCCTTCTGCCCCCTCTAATGACCCCCTGCCTATCCCCACCCTGCGTGTGTGTGTGTGTGTGTGTGCAGTGTGGGTTGAGTAATGTATGAATAATTAGAACAAATGCCCTCTTTCACCCCACCAATCCAGCCGGCACACAATGGGGCTGTTGATGTTTTCCCCTCTTCTGGGGTAGGGAGGGAGGGAGCGAGAGAGCGAAGGAGCGAGGGGGTAGGGAGGGAGCGAGCGAGCGAAGGAGGGAGGGAGTGAGAGAACAAAGGAGTGAGGGGGTAGGGAGGGAGGGAGGGAGCGAAGGAGGGAGCGAAGGAGCGAGGGGGTAGGGAGGGAGGGAGGGAGCGAGGGGGTGAGGGAGGGAGCGAAGGAGGGAGGGAGGGAGGGAGCGAGGGAGGGAGGGAGCGAAGGAGCGAGGGAGGGAGGGAGCGAAGGAGCGAGGGAGGGAGGGAGCGAAGGAGCGAGGGAGGGAGGGAGGGAGGGATAAAGAACATGGTGGTTACTTCTCACGCTGTATGGCTCTTTGCACACTATACAGGACACACCATGCATCTGGCTGCCACTTCTACAGAACAGAGAACAAAAACTGTAAATCATTTAGAAGTTAAGAGAGGTCAAACATGTGGTTCCTTTGTCATAAGATGGATGTGAATGACCTGTCTGGTGGATGGTCAATATGGGTTGAGGAATGAATTGGGAGCTGTGGTGTTTCCCTCTGGAGCTGCAGTGTGGATATACTACTTCTATAGATCACTATGTGTAGAGACTGATGGAGAGCAACTTCTCCGATTGATGGGTGTGTTTCTCAAGTTAGGATGGAAAGCAGTGTACATGATAGAGACACATGGAGAGGGGTTGGCACAGCAGACGTTCACACACACACACACACACAAACACACACACACACACACACACACACACACACACACGCATATGTCTGTCTAGTAAAGCTGGCTGGCGTGAGAGAGAAAGTGCTCCCAGATTTACTCCCAGATGCCTGTCTCCACCCCGACTGAGAGGTGAGTTTGCACGCTCTGACACACACACACACACACACACACACACACACACACACACACACACACACACACACACACACACACACACACACACACAGACACACACACACAGACACGCTCCAATGCCCCGGGGGTCTATTTGGTCACTGGGTCCGATTAGGCTATTCCTATTATCTTTCCAGGTTGTTGTTTTCCATGGTTCGGGCCGAGGTCGGGATTACAATTGGGAAGGGGTCTTTCCCAAATCCCCTCCATCCCTGCACACACACACACACACACAATCTCACATTCCCAGCAGCTGTTCACGCCCAAAGCCCTGCTATGGAACTCACAGGTCCGTTTGGGGATCAGTGTAACACTGCGTTACCCTGGGCAATAGCAGGAGGAGACAGCAGTAGCAGCACACTGTGTCCAGAAACTACAGATGACCAGTAAACTACAGATGACCAGTAAACTACAGATGACCAGTAAACTACAGATGATCAGTAAACTACAGATGACCAGTAAACTACAGATGACCAGTAAACTACAGATGACCAGTAAACTACAGATGACCAGTAAACTACAGAGAAGCGGTTGACTCTTCAGAAAGATCAACACACTGTACTGTGAACATTTCTGTGCATCATGACCCCATTCTGCTCCAGAAGCAGTAAGCCGGGTGCTCAGTGATTAGATCATTTGATAATAAGATGATTAGATGATGTGAGAGTAGTGTCAGTAGCAGGGGCTGACTGGGACCAGAAATCGGCCCTTGTATTTCTAACCCAGCAGCCCATCTTTTTCCTTGAGGCCCCCACACCAGATCATTTTGTTCCTCCAAGCCCCCACATCAGCCCAGTTGATGATCAATGGCGCAAAATACCCAAATGAGACAAGCCCACTGGGCTAAAAATGGAACAGCCCATCTGGCAAATCCTTGAAATGCCAGATGGCCAGTCCACCCCTTGTCAGGCATCAGCATGCTTCAGTTCGGCTGGTGCCTAGCCGGCTCCCTTAATATACCTTCTCTTGAAAAACGAGATAAAATAAGATGTAGTACTGTTTGTCCATTTTGAGATCCGTAGCAGTATACACTTCCTCAAAATAGTCCGAATGAATCTAAAATAACTCAAGAAATCACGTTATTGTCGAGGAGATCTTAGTTGCTCAATTTGACATCTAACTAAGATGTTTGGTGCAGTATTGAATTTAAAAAAATTGCATGAAAACAAGTCGAGTCTCGTTGAATGAAAACTAAGACTATTGTAGAATCCCTACTGTTGACCAATCACTGTAGACTTCGTCTACGAACTTCGGCTTACCTCCAAAAATTTGACAAAAAGTCGTCAACAGCCAACAGAGAGTGAGTGAGTGAGTGAGTGAGTGAGTGAGTGAGTGAGTGAGTGATTGGGGGGTGTAAGTGCGGACATTTTTATAGCGCTGCTTTTGAGTGCTGTCAACAAATTAGATCTTGGTTACTCTTGGGAAATATAAATCACTTAAATATTTCAACACAAACGGTTTTCACATACACACACACTTAGATATCACACAGAGGTTTTTAAAAAACATACTTTAACGATGACAGCTTCTCCATCCTAGAGGGGGAGATCAACAATTTCCAGGCCCAGGGACATGTACTAGTCTGTGGCGACCTACATGCCAGAACTGGACAAGAACCTGACACCCTCAACACACAGGGGGACAAACACCTACCTGGGGGTGACAGCATTCCCTCCCCCATATGTCCCCTAGACACAACTACGATAACATAAACAACAAAAACGAGTCACAACTCCTGCAGCTCTGTCGGACGCTGGGTATGTACATAGTCAATGGTAGGCCTCCAAGGGGATTCCTGTGGTAGGTACACCTATAGCTCATCTCTTGGCAGTAGTACTGTAGACAACTTTATCACTGACCTCAACCCAGTGTATCTTAGAGCATTCACAGTCAGTCCACTGACACCCCTATCAGATCACAGCAAAATCACAGTCTACTTGAACAGAGCAATACTCAATCATTAGGCATCAAAGCCAAAGGAACTGAATAATATTAAGAAATGCTATAGATGGAAGGAAAGTAGTGTGGAAATCTACCAAAAAACAATTAGGCGACAACTAATTCAATCCCTTCTAGACAATTTCCTGGACAAAATGTTTCACTGTAATAGTGAAGGTGTAAACTTGACAGTAGAAAACTTGTCAGACCTGTCAGCTTCCCTATCCAATCAAAAAATGTCAAGCAGACAACCTAAGAAAATGTAAAACAATGACAAATGGTTTGATGAAGAATTAAAAAACGTAAGACAGAAATTGAAAAACCTATCCAACCAAAAACAAAGAGACCCAGAAAACCTGAGTCTATGCCTTCACTATGGTGAATTACTAAAACAATACAGAAATACACTACGGAAAAAGAAGGGACACTGCGTGAAATCAGCTCAATGTAATTGAAGAATCCTTAGAATCTAACCACTTCTGGGAAAATTGCAAAACTCTAAACAAACAACAACATGAAGAATTATCAATCCAAAACTGAGATCTATCGATAAACCTTCTCCAATCTTTTTGGCCCTATAATAAATAACAAACAGCAAAAACATCTTGATGAAAAGTGTGCCCAAGGTAAACTGCCTGTTACTCAGGGCCAGAAGCTAGGATATGCATGTAATTATTAGATTTGGATAGAAAACACTCTAAAGTTTCTAAAACTGTTAAAATAATGTCTGTGAGTATAACAGAACTGATATGGCAGGCGAAAACCCGAGGACAAACCATAAAAATATATAAAAAATTCGGCCTACCACTGTTTCCAGTGGCTGTCATGTTTATTTTATTATGAGGCAGAATCCTCCCAGATTGCAGTTCCTAGGGTTTACACTAGATATTGTAGTTTTTCTAAGTGGCTCCCATTTTGTCCGTAGTGTTTTCATGCGCGTGGATGAGAGCTCGTTCGTTGTCATTTTTCTCCAGTGCAGACAATAACGATTCTTCGTCTTCAATTTTATTGTTTATTTACGTATTAGTGTACCTGAGGTTTGATTATAAACGTTGTTTGACTTGTTTGGAGAAGTTTATTAGTAACGTTTGGGATTCATTTTGTATGCATTTTGAAGGAGTGAAACCGGTGGATTATTGAATGAAACTCGCCCGCTAAACTGAGATTTTGGGGATATAACGAAGGACTTTATCAAACAAAAGGACCATTTGTGATGTAGCTGGGACCTTTTGGAGTGACAACAGAAGAAGATCTTTAAAAGGTAAGGAATTTATTATATTGCTATTTCTGACTTTCGTGGCACATCTGCCTGGTTGAAAAATGTTTTTCATGCTTTTGTATGCGGGGCGCTGTCCTCAGATATTCGCATGGTGTGCTTTCTCCTTAAAGCCTTTTTGACATCTGACACAGTGGCTGGATTAACAACAAGTTAAACTTTATTTTGATGTATGACACTTGTATTTTCATGAACGTTAAATATTTATATTCCTGTAATTTGAATTTCGGGCGCTCTGCAATTTCAACGGATGTTGTCAAGATGAGTCGCTAGCGGAACGCCTGCACCAGAAAGGTTCAAAATAGCCCACATTAACATATGTAGTTTAAGAAACAAGGTTCATGAAATTAATAACTTGCTAGTAACAGATGACATTCATATTCTGACTATCTCTGAAACTCACTTAGACAATACCTTTGATGATACAGCGGTAGCAATACATGGTTATAACATTTACAGAAAATACCCGAAATCCCAGTGGTGGAGGTGTTGCTGTTTATATTCAGAACCAAATTCCTGTAAAGATTTAAAGATGGTCTCATATTAAATACTGTTGAAGCAATATGGCTACAGGTTCATCTGCCTCACCTAAAGCCCATTCTTGTGGGAAGCTGCTATAGACCACCAAGTGCTAACAGTCAGTATCTGGATAACATGTGTGAAATGCTTGATAATGTATGTGATATCAACAGAGAGGTATATTTTCTGTGTAATTTAAATATTGACTGGCGCTCATCAAGCTCCCCACTCAAGAAAAAGCTTCAAACTGTAACCAGTGCATGCAACATGGTTCAGGTTATCAGTCAACCTACCAGGGTAGTTACAAACAGCACAGGAATGAAATCATCAACATGTATTGATCACATCTTTACTAATGCTGCAGAAATGTGCTTGAAAGCAGTATCCAGATCCATCGGATGTAGTGATCACAATATAGTAGCCATATCTAGGAAAACCAAAGTTCCAAAGGCTGGGCCTAATATAAGACGTTTTGTAGTGATTCCAATGTTGTTGATGTAAAGAATATTAAAGTATTCAGAATCCTATTAAACAAAGATAAATTACATCAAGAATGATAGTAAAAAGCTTTGGAGCACCTTCAATAACAATTTGGGGAATAAGGCAAACTCATTCATTACAAAACCGACTGATATTGCAAACTACTTTAATATTTTTTTCATTGGCAAGATTAGCAAATTTAGGCATGACATGCCAGCAACAAACGCTGACAATACACATTCAAGTATTTCTGACCAAATTATGAAAGACAATAATTGTCATTTTTAATTCCGTAAAGGGAGTGTGGATTAGGTGACAACAATGACAAGCCACCGGGGTCTGACAACTTGGATGGAAAATTACTGTGGATCATAGCTAATGATATTGCCACTCCTATTTGCCACATCTTCAATGTAATCCTACTAGATAGTGTGTGCCCTCAGGCCTGGAGGGAAGCAAAAGTCACTCCGCTACTTAAGCTAGGGGGCACTATTTTTATGTTTGTAAAAATAACGTTCCCAGAGTAAACTGCCTATTTCTCAGGTCCAGATGCAAGAATATGCATATAATTGATTAGGATAGCAAACACTCTAAAGTTTCCAAAACTGTCCAAACATTTAAAGGGATATCAACCAGATTCCTTTTCCTATCACTTCCTTAAGGTGTCAACAGTCTTCAGACATAGTTTCAGGCTTTTATTTTGAAAAATTTGCCAGAACTATAACATCACGTCATGGGGTCACGAGTTTTGCTCACGCAAAAGAATTTGGACAGCTATTGTTTTTCCCTCTCCTACTGATAAAGACATTTGCGGTTGATATATTATCGATGATATATTTTTAAAACAACCTGAGGATTGATTATAAAAAAGCGTTTGACATGTTTCTGTGGACATTACGGATATTATTTGGAATTTGTCTGCGTTGTCGTGACCGCTCTTTCCTGTGAATTTCTGAACATAATACGCCAAACAAACGGAGGTATTTTGGATATAAAAATAATCTTCATGGAACAAATGAAACATTTGTTGTGTAACTGGGAGTCCCTTGCTTTTCTGATTTTCGTGACCGAGCTACCTGATGCTAAGTGTACTTAATGTTATGTCATGCGATCGATAAACTTACACAAACGCTTGGATTGCTTTCGCTGTAAAGCATAATTTCACAATCTGAAACAACAGGTGGATTAACAAAAGGCTAAGCTGTGTTTTGCTATATTGCACTTGTGATTTCATGAATATGAATATTTTGAGTAATATTATTTGACTGGGGCGCTATGCTATTCAGCGGTTGCTGGTGACAATTATCCCGCTTAAGGGATGGGTAGCGTCAAGAAGTTTTAAGAATAGTAAAGCCCC
Source organism: Oncorhynchus kisutch (assembly GCF_002021735.2). Taxonomy (NCBI): domain Eukaryota; kingdom Metazoa; phylum Chordata; class Actinopteri; order Salmoniformes; family Salmonidae; genus Oncorhynchus; species Oncorhynchus kisutch. The sequence goes on along the minus strand of NC_034188.2, from coordinate 84,518,131 downwards.
CTTTACTGGCTCAATTAGCCGACCAATCTGTTACCAACCCTTAGTAAACATTTGGTTTGACCAGATACAATGTTATTTTACACTAAACAAGTAGACAACAAACTTTCAGCACGCTGATAGCCTCTCAAAAATAATCCAGGTAGAATCAGGAATTCCCCAGGGCAGCTGTCTAAGCCCCTTGCTTTTTACAATCTTTACTAACGACATGTCACTGGCTTTGGGTAAAGCCAGTGTGTCTATGTATGTGGATGACTTAACACGTCAGCTACTACAGCGACTGAAATAACTGTAACACTTAACAAAGAGCTGCAGTTAGTTTCAGAATGGATGACAACGAATAAGTTAGTCCTAAATATTTCTAAAACTAAAAGCATTGTATTTGGGACAACCCCCCTAGCTAAAATGGGGATAAGTCTGTCCATAATGAAGTGCTGCACTACCTTCTTAACAACACTATCAACAAGGCAGGTCCTACATGCTCTAGTTTTGTCTCACCTGGACTACTGTTCAGTTGTGTGATCAGGTGCCACAAAGAGGGAATTTGCAATTGCAATTGGCTCAGAACAGGGCAGCAAGGCTGGCCTTTGATGTACACAGAGAGCAAACATTTATAATATGCATGTCAATCTCTCCTGGTTCAAAGTAGAGGAGAGATTGACTTCATCACTACTTGTATTTGTGTGAGGTATTGACATGCACCAAGCTGTCTGTTTTAAATGACTAGCACACCGCTCAGACATGAGAGGTCTCTTCACAGTCCCCAAGTCCAGTACATCAGGTAACTGATTCAAGCAGTAGAATGAGATTGTTTTCATAAACAGATAAGAAAAAAACATATGGATTTAGTGTTGTAGATATGTGGCAGTGGAGTATGGGCCTGGGGGCACAAACTTAGTGTGTTGTGAATTCTGTAATGAATATATTGTAATGTTTTTTAAATTGTATAAATGCCTTAATTTTGCCAGACTCCAGGAGGAGTAGCTGCTGACTTGGCAGCAGCTAATTGGGATCTAGTTTGCCTAGTTAAATAAAGGGTAAAAACATATATAGAATAATGGGGATTCATAACAAAAACAAATACAAATTTGAGGGACAGCTAGTAACATGCACATCATGCACCCACAGCAGAGCGAGAGAGCAATATCTGCACATACTGTATGTGACACAGTACGCACTTTTAGGGGACCACTTTTCGTGAGCGCAACTTTAAAACTACTGGCTAAAAAGTATATAAAAGTACTAGAAAACCCCTTTAAGTATACCCTCCTAATATCCTAATCGTATGCTCTTCTAATGGCGTATCTGAAGCTCTTTGAATTTGGAGGTGAGTGTTCAACTGTATGTGGGAATGAGTGTGTGTGTGTGTGTGTGTGTGTGTGTGTGTGTGTGTGTGTGTGTGTGTGTGTGTGTGTGTGTGTGTGTGTGTGTGTGTGTGTGTGTGTGTGTGTGTGTGTGTGTGTGTGTGTGCCTGCATGCGTGCGTGCGTGTGTGTGTTCTCCTCTCCCCTGCTATCTAAGATTTATATCGCTTCACGTCGCATCACTCAGACCAGCTGCTGAAATGACACGCACGTTCTTTTTTTCCATGACTGAAATGTTCTCCTTTTTATCCTTCCATCTCCCTCACTCTCCCTCACTCTCCCTCACTCTCTGGGGAGAAGGAGCATGTTCTATCTATTTATTATCTTTACACAGTCTGACATATTGAGAGGATCATCAAATGTGTGCGTGTACAAATATTAGGAAGCCCTTTGGGTTGATGCAACATGACAGATATGGATACTATGTCTGGGGGCCTAGCTAAGAGCTCTCAGTCTTTAACAGCTGGGTTCAAATGGTGTGATGTTAGCTTGTGTGGAGGGTTGAACCTGCTAGATGTTAGCTTGTGTGGAGGGTTGAACCTGCTAGATGTTAGCTTGTGTGGAGGGTTGAACCTGCTAGATGTTAGCTTGTGTGGAGGGTTGAACCTGCTAGATGTTAGCTTGTGTGGAGGGTTGAACCTGCTAGATGTTAGCTTGTGTGGAGGGTTGAACCTGCTAGATGTTAGCTTGTGTGGAGGGTTGAACCTGCTAGATGTTAGCTTGTGTGGAGGGTTGAACCTGCTAGATGTTAGCTTGTGTGGAGGGTTGAACCTGCTAGATGTTAGTTTGTGTTTCGTCTAACGTCACCATCGTCTGTCGAGGCTCGGATGTTATGTCTTTCTGAGGTATTTGGGCTATTTGTTTGTTTGCATCTTTCCGTCTTAGGTGTGTGTGTGTGTGTGTGTGTGTGTGTGTGTGTGTGTGTGTGTGTGTGTGTGTGTGTGTGTGTGTGTGTGTGTGTGTGTGTGTGTGTGTGTGTGTGTGTGTGTGTGTGTGTGTGTGTGTGTGTGTGTGTGTGTGTGTGTGTGTGTGTGTGTGTGTTTCTGTCTTCCACTATCTGTCACACACCTCTGGGGGGTGAGTAAGGCCCACAGTAAATCTTGTCATTTGGTATATGACTGCTACAGGCTTACTCACACTCTGTAACATGATAATGATAAAATCTTGACAAAAAAGACTTACGACAATGATAATGCAGAAAAACTGATATGTGGTTGTGCAACAGAGGTTGGAGATAAACGGACCAAGGCAGCAGAACTAGGCTGGCCTGTCTATCCAGTGTGTATGAATTACTTTGATGATAGTATGCATTAGGTATTACTGTGGTTATAGTATCCAGTATGTATTACTGTGATTATAGTGTCCAGTATGTATTACTGTGATTATAGTGTCCAGTATGTATTACTGTGATTATAGTATCCAGTATGTATTACTGTGATTATAGTGTCCAGTATGTATTACTGTGATTATAGTATCCAGTATGTATTACTGTGATTATAGTATCCAGTATGTATTACTGTGATTATAGTGTCCAGTATGTATTACTGTGATTATAGTATCCAGTATGTATTACTGTGATTATAGTATCCAGTATGTATTACTGTGATTATAGTGTCCAGTATGTATTACTGTGATTATAGTATCCAGTATGTATTACTGTGATTATAGTATCCAGTATGTATTACTGTGATTATAGTATCCAGTATGTATTACTGTGATTATAGTGTCCAGTATGTATTACTGTGATTATAGTATCCAGTATGTATTACTGTGATTATAGTGTCCGGTATGTATTACTGTGATTATAGTGTCCAGTATGTATTACTGTGATTATAGTATCCAGTATGTATTACTGTGATTATAGTGTCCAGTATGTATTACTGTGATTATAGTGTCCAGTATGTATTACTGTGATTATAGTGTCCAGTATGTATTACTGTGATTATAGTATCCAGTATGTATTACTGTGATTATAGTGTCCAGTATGTATTACTGTGATTATAGTGTCCAGTATGTATTACTGTGATTATAGTGTCCAGTATGTATTACTGTGATTATAGTGTCCGGTATGTATTACTGTGATTATAGTGTCCAGTATGTATTACTGTGATTATAGTATCCAGTATGTATTACTGTGATTATAGTGTCCAGTATGTATTACTGTGATTATAGTGTCCAGTATGTATTACTGTGATTATAGTGCCCAGTATGTATTACTGTGATTATAGTGTCCAGTATGTATTACTGTGATTATAGTATCCAGTATGTATTACTGTGATTATAGTATCCAGTATGTATTACTGTGATTATAGTGTCCAGTATGTATTACTGTGATTATAGTGTCCAGTATGTATTACTGTGATTATAGTGTCCAGTATGTATTACTGTGATTATAGTATCCAGTATGTATTACTGTGATTATAGTGTCCAGTATGTATTACTGTGATTATAGTGTCCAGTATGTATTACTGTGATTATAGTGTCCAGTATGTATTACTGTGATTATAGTATCCAGTATGTATTACTGTGATTATAGTATCCAGTATGTATTACTGTGATTATAGTGTCCAGTATGTATTACTGTGATTATAGTATCCAGTATGTATTACTGTGATTATAGTGTCCAGTATGTATTACTGTGATTATAGTATCCAGTATGTATTACTGTGATTATAGTGTGTATTACTGTGATTATAGTATCCAGTATGTATTACTGTGATTATAGTATCCAGTATGTATTACTGTGATTATAGTGTCCAGTATGTATTACTGTGATTATAGTATCCAGTATGTATTACTGTGATTATAGTGTCCAGTATGTATTACTGTGATTATAGTATCCAGTATGTATTACTGTGATTATAGTGTCCAGTATGTATTACTGTGATTATAGTATCCAGTATGTATTACTGTGATTATAGTGTCCAGTATGTATTACTGTGATTATAGTGTCCAGTATGTATTACTGTGATTATAGTGTCCAGTATGTATTACTGTGATTATAGTATCCAGTATGTATTACTGTGATTATAGTGTCTAGTATGTATTACTGTGATTATAGTATCCAGTATGTATTACTGTGATTATAGTATCCAGTATGTATTACTGTGATTATAGTATCCAGTATGTATTACTGTGATTATAGTGTCCAGTATGTATTACTGTGATTATAGTGTCCAGTATGTATTACTGTGATTATAGTATCCAGTATGTATTACTGTGATTATAGTATCCAGTATGTATTACTGTGATTATAGTGTCCGGTATGTATTACTGTGATTATAGTGTCCAGTATGTATTACTGTGATTATAGTATCCAGTATGTATTACTGTGATTATAGTGTCCAGTATGTATTACTGTGATTATAGTGTCCAGTATGTATTACTGTGATTATAGTGCCCAGTATGAATTACTGTGATTATAGTGTCCAGTATGTATTACTGTGATTATAGTATCCAGTATGTATTACTGTGATTATAGTATCCAGTATGTATTACTGTGATTATAGTGTCCAGTATGTATTACTGTGATTATAGTGTCCAGTATGTATTACTGTGATTATAGTATCCAGTATGTATTACTGTGATTATAGTGTCCAGTATGTATTACTGTGATTATAGTGTCCAGTATGTATTACTGTGATTATAGTGTCCAGTATGTATTACTGTGATTATAGTGTCCAGTATGTATTACTGTGATTATAGTATCCAGTATGTATTACTGTGATTATAGTATCCAGTATGTATTACTGTGATTATAGTGTCCAGTATGTATTACTGTGATTATAGTATCCAGTATGTATTACTGTGATTATAGTGTCCAGTATGTATTACTGTGATTATAGTATCCAGTATGTATTACTGTGATTATAGTGTCCAGTATGTATTACTGTGATTATAGTATCCAGTATGTATTACTGTGATTATAGTATCCAGTATGTATTACTGTGATTATAGTGTCCAGTATGTATTACTGTGATTATAGTATCCAGTATGTATTACTGTGATTATAGTGTCCAGTATGTATTACTGTGATTATAGTATCCAGTATGTATTACTGTGATTATAGTGTCCAGTATGTATTACTGTGATTATAGTGTCCAGTATGTATTACTGTGATTATAGTATCCAGTATGTATTACTGTGATTATAGTGTCCAGTATGTATTACTGTGATTATAGTGTCCAGTATGTATTACTGTGATTATAGTGTCCAGTATGTATTACTGTGATTATAGTATCCAGTATGTATTACTGTGATTATAGTGTCTAGTATGTATTACTGTGATTATAGTATCCAGTATGTATTACTGTGATTATAGTATCCAGTATGTATTACTGTGATTATAGTATCCAGTATGTATTACTGTGATTATAGTGTCCAGTATGTATTACTGTGATTATAGTGTCCAGTATGTATTACTGTGATTATAGTATCCAGTATGTATTACTGTGATTATAGTGTCCGGTATGTATTACTGTGATTATAGTGTCCAGTATGTATTACTGTGATTATAGTATCCAGTATGTATTACTGTGATTATAGTGTCCAGTATGTATTACTGTGATTATAGTGTCCAGTATGTATTACTGTGATTATAGTGCCCAGTATGAATTACTGTGATTATAGTGTCCAGTATGTATTACTGTGATTATAGTATCCAGTATGTATTACTGTGATTATAGTGTCCAGTATGTATTACTGTGATTATAGTGTCCAGTATGTATTACTGTGATTATAGTATCCAGTATGTATTACTGTGATTATAGTGTCCAGTATGTATTACTGTGATTATAGTGTCCAGTATGTATTACTGTGATTATAGTATCCAGTATGTATTACTGTGATTATAGTGTCCAGTATGTATTACTGTGATTATAGTGTCCAGTATGTATTACTGTGATTATAGTACCCAGTATGTATTACTGTGATTATAGTGTCTAGTATGTATTACTGTGATTATAGTGTCCAGTATGTATTACTGTGATTATAGTATCCAGTATGTATTACTGTGATTATAGTATCCAGTATGTATTACTGTGATTATAGTATCCAGTATGTATTACTGTGATTATAGTGTCCAGTATGTATTACTGTGATTATAGTATCCAGTATGTATTACTGTGATTATAGTGTCCAGTATGTATTACTGTGATTATAGTGTCCAGTATGTATTACTGTGATTATAGTATCCAGTATGTATTACTGTGATTATAGTATCCAGTATGTATTACTGTGATTATAGTGTCCAGTATGTATTACTGTGATTATAGTATCCAGTATGTATTACTGTGATTATAGTGTCCAGTATGTATTACTGTGATTATAGTATCCAGTATGTATTACTGTGATTATAGTGTCCAGTATGTATTACTGTGATTATAGTGTCCAGTATGTATTACTGTGATTATAGTATCCAGTATGTATTACTGTGATTATAGTGTCCAGTATGTATTACTGTGATTATAGTATCCAGTATGTATTACTGTGATTATAGTGTCCAGTATGTATTACTGTGATTATAGTATCCAGTATGTATTACTGTGATTATAGTGTCCAGTATGTATTACTGTGATTATAGTGTCCAGTATGTATTACTGTGATTATAGTATCCAGTATGTATTACTGTGATTATAGTGTCCAGTATGTATTACTGTGATTATAGTGTCCAGTATGTATTACTGTGATTATAGTATCCAGTATGTATTACTGTGATTATAGTGTCTAGTATGTATTACTGTGATTATATTATCCAGTATGTATTACTGTGATTATAGTATCCAGTATGTATTACTGTGATTATAGTGTCCAGTATGTATTACTGTGATTATAGTGTCCAGTATGTATTACTGTGATTATAGTATCCAGTATGTATTACTGTGATTATAGTGTCCAGTATGTATTACTGTGATTATAGTGTCCAGTATGTATTACTGTGATTATAGTATCCAGTATGTATTACTGTGATTATAGTGTCCAGTATGTATTACTGTGATTATAGTGTCCAGTATGTATTACTGTGATTATAGTATCCAGTATGTATTACTGTGATTATAGTGTCTAGTATGTATTACTGTGATTATATTATCCAGTATGTATTACTGTGATTATAGTATCCAGTATGTATTACTGTGATTATAGTATCCAGTATGTATTACTGTGATTATAGTATCCAGTATGTATTACTGTGATTATAGTATCCAGTATGTATTACTGTGATTATAGTATCCAGTATGTATTACTGTGATTATAGTATCCAGTATGTATTACTGTGATTATAGTATCCAGTATGTATTACTGTGATTATAGTATCCAGTATGTATTACTGTGATTATAGTGTCCAGTATGTAAACATTGGAACAGCATTACAGCTGCAGGATTCCGTTTGTTTGTTTATGTCTGACTCGCTCACTGTCTGAGTACTAGATCCACACACACACACACCACACACACACACACACACACACACACACACACACACACACACACACACACACACACACACACACACACACACACACACACACACACACACACACACACACACACACACACATATACACACACCTGCTTTTCTGAACATTAGGTCCCTGCATCTCAGGAACGCTGGGAGGGAAAACCTTGGTGGATTGGAGCGGATTAGAGAGTAGTTTCCCATTGTTGGTTCACCCATACTGAGGAGGACACAGTGACTTCTGAACCCTTCCTGGGAGACTGGGGATTAGCCCTGCCTGCTCTGGCATTCTGGCACACATTTAACACACACAGACATGCACATACACACACTGACACACACATACACACACACACACACACACACACACACACACACACACACACACACACACACACACAGACATGCACACACACACACACACACACACACAGACATGCACACACACAGACATGCACACACACACACACACACACACACACACACACACACACACACACACACAGACATGCACACACACACACTGACACACACATACATTGCACACAGCTCTACTTGTCTCCTCAGAGCTTTATGATAGTGTTGGTTTAGCTGTGACGGTTGTTTGTGTGCTATTTGGACGGATTTCTCCATGGCGATGGCTTGGTTTTGTTTTTCAGAAATGTGCCTGTCCCCTTGGGCAAACAATCCACCATTTTAGTTGTTCCTACCAGATGGATGACAGTCTGTCTCTATGACCTCAAACCAGTCATGAATATAAACATCTGATATTTTTTGACAGTTTAATCTACGCTGAACAAAAATGTAAACGCAACATGCAACAATTACAAAGATTTCACAGAGTCACAGTTCATATAAAGAAAGCAGTCAATTGAAATCAATTCATTAGGCCCTGATCTATGGATTACAATTCATTAGGCCCTGATCTATGGATTACAATTCATTAGGCCCTGATCTATGGATTACAATTCATTAGGCCCTGATCTATGGATTACAATTCATTAGGTCCTGATCTATGGATTACAATTCATTAGGCCCTGATCTATTGATTACAATTCATTAGGCCCTGATCTATGGATTACAATTCATTAGGCCCTGATCTATGGATTACAATTCATTAGGCCCTGATCTATGGATTACAATTCATTAGGCCCTGATCTATTGATTACAATTCATTAGGCCCTGATCTATGGATTACAATTCATTAGGCCCTGATCTATGGATTACAATTCATTAGGCCCTGATCTATGGATTACAATTCATTAGGCCCTGATCTATGGATTACAATTCATTAGGCCCTGATCTATGGATTACAATTCATTAGGCCCTGATCTATGGATTACAATTCATTAGGCCCTGATCTATGGATTACAATTCATTAGGTCCTGATCTATTGATTACAATTCATTAGGCCCTGATCTATGGATTACAATTCATTAGGCCCTGATCTATGGATTACAATTCATTAGGCCCTGATCTATGGATTACAATTCATTAGGCCCTGATCTATGGATTACAATTCATTAGGCCCTGATCTATGGATTACAATTCATTAGGCCCTGATCTATGGATTACAATTCATTAGGCCCTGATCTATGGATTACAATTCATTAGGCCCTGATCTATGGATTACAATTCATTAGGCCCTGATCTATGGATTACAATTCATTAGGCCCTGATCTATGGATTACAATTCATTAGGCCCTGATCTATGGATTACAATTCATTAGGCCCTGATCTATTGATTACAATTCATTAGGCCCTGATCTATGGATTACAATTCATTAGGCCCTGATCTATGGATTACAATTCATTAGGCCCTGATCTATGGATTACAATTCATTAGGCCCTGATCTATTGATTACAATTCATTAGGCCCTGATCTATTGATTACAATTCATTAGGTCCTGATCTATGGATTACAATTCATTAGGCCCTGATCTATTGATTACAATTCATTAGGCCCTGATCTATGGATTACAATTCATTAGGCCCTGATCTATTGATTACAATTCATTAGGCCCTGATCTATGGATTACAATTCATTAGGCCCTGATCTATGGATTACAATTCATTAGGTCCTGATCTATGGATTACAATTCATTAGGTCCTGATCTATGGATTACAATTCATTAGGCCCTGATCTATGGATTACAATTCATTAGGCCCTGATCTATGGATTACAATTCATTAGGCCCTGATCTATGGATTACAATTCATTAGGCCCTGATCTATGGATTACAATTCATTAGGCCCTGATCTATGGATTACAATTCATTAGGCCCTGATCTATTGATTACAATTCATTAGGCCCTGATCTATGGATTACAATTCATTAGGCCCTGATCTATGGATTACAATTCATTAGGTCCTGATCTATTGATTACAATTCATTAGGCCCTGATCTATGGATTACAATTCATTAGGCCCTGATCTATGGATTACAATTCATTAGGCCCTGATCTATGGATTACAATTCATTAGGCCCTGATCTATGGATTACAATTCATTAGGCCCTGATCTATGGATTACAATTCATTAGGCCCTGATCTATGGATTACAATTCATTAGGCCCTGATCTATGGATTACAATTCATTAGGCCCTGATCTATTGATTACAATTCATTAGGCCCTGATCTATTGATTACAATTCATTAGGCCCTGATCTATGGATTACAATTCATTAGGCCCTGATCTATGGATTACAATTCATTAGGCCCTGATCTATGGATTACAATTCATTAGGCCCTGATCTATGGATTACAATTCATTAGGCCCTGATCTATGGATTACAATTCATTAGGCCCTGATCTATGGATTACAATTCATTAGGCCCTGATCTATGGATTACAATTCATTAGGCCCTGATCTATGGATTACAATTCATTAGGCCCTGATCTATTGATTACAATTCATTAGGCCCTGATCTATGGATTACAATTCATTAGGCCCTGATCTATGGATTACAATTCATTAGGCCCTGATCTATGGATTACAATTCATTAGGCCCTGATCTATTGATTACAATTCATTAGGCCCTGATCTATTGATTACAATTCATTAGGCCCTGATCTATGGATTACAATTCATTAGGCCCTGATCTATGGACTACAATTCATTAGGCCCTGATCTATGGACTACAATTCATTAGGCCCTGATCTATGGATTACAATTCATTAGGCCCTGATCTATGGACTACAATTCATTAGGCCCTGATCTATGGATTACAATTCATTAGGCCCTGATCTATGGATTACAATTCATTAGGCCCTGATCTATGGATTACAATTCATTAGGCCCTGATCTATGGATTACAATTCATTAGGCCCTGATCTATGGATTACAATTCATTAGGGCCCTGATCTATGGATTACAATTCATTAGGCCCTGATCTATGGATTACAATTCATTAGGCCCTGATCTATGGATTACAATTCATTAGGCCCTGATCTATGGATTACAATTCATTAGGCCCTGATCTATGGATTACAATTCATTAGGCCCTGATCTATGGATTACAATTCATTAGGCCCTGATCTATGGATTACAATTCATTAGGCCCTGATCTATGGATTACAATTCATTAGGCCCTGATCTATTGATTACAATTCATTAGGCCCTGATCTATTGATTACAATTCATTAGGCCCTGATCTATGGATTACAATTCATTAGGCCCTGATCTATTGATTACAATTCATTAGGCCCTGATCTATTGATTACAATTCATTAGGCCCTGATCTATGGATTACAATTCATTAGGCCCTGATCTATTGATTACAATTCATTAGGCCCTGATCTATTGATTACAATTCATTAGGCCCTGATCTATGGATTACAATTCATTAGGTCCTAATATATGGATTACAATTCATTAGGCCCTGATCTATTGATTACAATTCATTAGGCCCTGATCTATGGATTACAATTCATTAGGCCCTGATCTATGGATTACAATTCATTAGGCCCTGATCTATGGATTACAATTCATTAGGTCCTGATCTATGGATTACAATTCATTAGGCCCTGATCTATGGATTACAATTCATTAGGCCCTGATCTATGGATTACAATTCATTAGGTCCTGATCTATGGATTACAATTCATTAGGCCCTGATCTATGGATTACAATTCATTAGGTCCTGATCTATGGATTACAATTCATTAGGCCCTGATCTATGGATTACAATTCATTAGGCCCTGATCTATGGATTACAATTCATTAGGCCCTGATCTATGGATTACAATTCATTAGGCCCTGATCTATGGATTACAATTCATTAGGCCCTGATCTATGGATTACAATTCATTAGGCCCTGATCTATGGATTACAATTCATTAGGCCCTGATCTATGGATTACAATTCATTAGGCCCTGATCTATGGATTACAATTCATTAGGCCCTAATCTATGGATTACAATTCATTAGGCCCTGATCTATGGATTACAATGACGGCCTACCAGAATGCAAAAGGCCTCCTGTGGGGACAGGGTCCAGGATTTTTAAAAAAATCTAATAAAAATCTAGGAGAAAATACACATCACGACAAGAGAGACACCACAACACTACATAAAGAGAGACACCACAACACTACATAAAGAGAGACACCACAACACTACATAAAGAGAGACACCACAACACTACATAAAGAGAGACACCACAACACTACATAAAGAGAGACACCACAACACTACATAAAGAGAGACACCACAACACTACATAAAGAGAGACACCACAACACTACATAAAGAGAGACACCACAACACTACATAAAGAGAGACACCACACCACTACATAAATAGAGACTCCACACCACTACATAAATAGAGACACCACAACACTACATAAAGAGAGACACCACAACACTACATGAAGAGAGACACCACAACACTACATAAAGAGAGACACCACAACACTACATAAAGAGAGACACCACACCACTACATAAAGAGAGACACCACAACACTACATAAAGAGAGACACCACAACACTACATAAAGAGAGACACCACAACACTACATAAAGAGAGACACCACACCACTACATAAATAGAGACTCCACAACACTACATAAAGAGAGACACCACAACACTACATAAAGAGAGACACCACAACACTACATAAAGAGAGACACCACAACACTACATAAAGAGAGACACCACAACACTACATAAAGAGAGACACCACAACACTACATAAAGAGAGACACCACACCACTACATAAAGAGAGACACCACAACACTACATAAAGAGAGACACCACAACACTACATAAAGAGAGACACCACAACACTACATAAAGAGAGACACCACACCACTACATAAATAGAGACTCCACAACACTACATAAAGAGAGACACCACAACACTACATAAAGAGAGACACCACAACACTACATAAAGAGAGACACCACAACACTACATAAAGAGAGACACCACAACACTACATAAAGAGAGACACCACAACACTACATAAATAGAGACTCCACACCACTACATAAAGAGAGACTCCACACCACTACATAAATAGAGACTCCACAACACTACATAAATAGAGACTCCACACCACTACATAAATAGAGACTCCACAACACTACATAAAGAGAGACACCACAACACTACATAAAGAGAGGACACCACAACACTACATAAAGAGAGACACAACAACACTACATAAAGAGAGACACCACAACACTACATAAAGAGAGACACCACAACACTACATAAAGAGAGACACCACAACACTACATAAAGAGAGACTCCACAACACTGCATAAAGAGAGACACCACAACACTACATAAAGAGAGACACCACAACACTACATAAGAGAGACACCACAACACTACATAAAGAGAGACCTATAAGACAACAACATAGCAAGGCAGTAACACATGACAACACAGCATGGTAGCAACACAACATGGCAGCAGCACAACATGGTAGCAGCACAAACCATGGTACAAACATTATTGGGCACAGACAACAGCACAAAGGGCAAGAAGGTAGAGACAACAATACATCACGCGATGAATCATGCGGCGCGACACATCTCCTTCACATAGAGTTGATCAGGCTGTTGATTGTGGCCTGTGGAATGTTGTCCCACTCCTTTTTAATGGCTGTGTGAAGTAGCTGGATATTGGTGGGAACTGGAACACGCTGTCGTACACGTAGATCAAGACCATCACAAACCTGCTCAATGGGTGACATGTCTGGTGAGTATGCAGGCCATGGAAGAACTGGGACATTTTCAGCTTCCAGGAATTGTGTACAGATCCTTGAGGCTGTGCATTATCATGCTGAAACATGAGGTGATGATGGTGGTTGAATGGCACGACAATGGGCCTCAGGATCTCTTCACGGTATCTCTGTGCATTCAAATTGCCATCAATAAAATGCAATTGTGTTTGTTGTCCGGAGCTTATGCCTGCCCATACCATAACCCCGCCATGAGGCACTCTGAGGATGACAAGCACGCCGATGAGTTTCACTGAGATGGTTTTTGACAGTTTGTGCAGATATTCTTCGGGTTGTGGCAAACCCAAAGTTTCATCAGCTGTCTAGGTGGCTGATCTCAGACCATCCCGTAGGTGAAGAAGCAGGATATCTAGGACCTGGCCTTCCACAGGTATCACGTGTCTGTGGTTGTGAGGCGGGGTTGGAAGTACTGCCAAATTCTCTAAAACACAAGGTGCACCTGTGTAATGATCATGCTGTTTAATCAGCTTCTTGATATGCCCACACCTGTCAGGTGGATGGATTATCTTGATATGCCACACCTGTCAGGTGGATGGATTATCTTGACATGCCACACCTGTCAGGTGGATGGATTATCTTGATATTGCCACACCTGTCAGGTGGATGGATTATCTCGATATGCCACACCTGTCAGGTGGGTGGGTTATCTCGATATGCCACACCTGTCAGGTGGGTGGGTTATCTTGATATGCCACACCTGTCAGGTGGATGGATGATCTTGACATGCCACACCTGTCAGGTGGATGGATTATCTCGATATGCCACACCTGTCAGGTGGGTGGGTTATCTTGATATGCCACACCTGTCAGGTGGATGGATGATCTTGACATGCCACACCTGTCAGGTGGATGGATTATCTCGATATGCCACACCTGTCAGGTGGATGGATGATCTTGACAAAGAAGAAATGCTGACTAACAGAGATATAAAACACATTTGTTCACAATATGTGTAAGAAATAAGCTTTTTGTCCATATGGAACATTTCTGGCCTCTTTTATTTCAGCTCATGAAACATGGGACCAACACTTTACATGTTGTGTTTATCATTTAGTTCAGTATAGTAGTTATGTTATGTTGTTGAGGAAAGTGCAGTGTTTAAAACGTCCAAATAATAATAATAATCAATGCGTGGTGATGTCATGATGTCATGATGTCATGTTTACTAGACAGGGAGTTATGTCGTGTTGACTGTGTGTTTTCAATGTGAGATTTGATATCGTTGTATTAATGTTGTATTAACGTTGTATCCATGTCGTATCAACGTATTAATGTTGTATCAATGTTGTATTGATGAGGTATCGATGTTGTATCGATGTTGTATCGACGTTGTATTGACGTATCGATTTGTATCAATGTCGTATTAACGTTGTATGTCTGTTTTATTGATGTTGACAGTGAGAGGATGATGGAGTCCCATCGTAAAGCCTTGACCAAGATGGAGGATGACTACAGACAGGAGCTGCCCTTCAAGGTACACAGTGGTTCCTATCGTCTAGGATAACTTCATCTCCTGGGCTTCCTCCTTTCCTTCAGCACCACAGAATTACCTCAGCAGATACAAAGTCCCATGTTTTAAAGAAAGGCAGAAAAACATTGTAATCCAGTCAGAGGAGGTGGTGATATTATTATGATGACAGGCCACCAGTCCAGTGTCTCTCACACCAAGCCCTGTGCAGTGAAGACACGACTTCCCCCCCACGGCTGAAATGTGTGTTGTGTTAGTTTTATTGGTCTTATCCCCTACGCCAGAACTGGTGGTGGGGGTTTGGGGGGGGGGCGGGGGGGGGGGGGGGGGGGGTTAGTGAGGTTCCAGCCTCAGCACGGCAGTATTACGATGCCTTCTGATTCCCAGAAAATTACACTGCCCTCCCTCCTGGGTTTCCTGCCCCTCACACAGACGCTCACCAAGAGAGAAGGAAGTGGTCTCTCTCTCTCTCTCCCCTCTCCTCTCTGTCTCTCTCTCTCTCTCTCTCTCTCTCTCTCTCTCTCTCTCTCTCTCTCTCTTCTCTCTCTCTCTCTCTCTCTCTCTCTCTCTCTCTCTCTCTCTCTCTTTCTTTCTTTCTTTTTTCTTTTTTCTTTCTTTCTTTCTTCTTTTCTTTCTCTCTCTCTTTCTTTTCTTTCTTCTTTCTTTGTTACTCTCTTTCTTTATTCTCTCTTCTTTATTTTCTCTCTTTCTTCTTTATCTCCTCTCCTCTC
>NC_034188.2:84396005-84496005 GCF_002021735.2 Oncorhynchus kisutch | reverse complement strand
CCATGTCTCTATAACTGTCTTCTACCTGTCTTCTAACCATGTCTCTATAACAGACTTTTACCTGTCTTCTAATCATGTCTCTATAACTGTCTTCCACCTGTCTTCTAACCATGTATCTAAGTGTCTTCTACATGTCTCTATAACTGTCTTCTACCTGTCTCTATAACTGTCTTCTAACTGTCTTCTAACAATGTCTCTATAACTGTCTTCTAACCATGTCTCTATAACTGTCTTCTAACCATGTCTTTATAACTGTCTTCTACCTGTCTTCTAACCATGTCTCTATAACGGTCTTTTACCTGTCTCTATAACTGTCTTCTACCTGTCTCTATAACTGTCTTCTAACTGTCTTTTACCTGTCTTCTACCCGTCTTCTAACTATGTCTCTATAAGTGTCCTCTACCTGCCTCTATAACTGTCTTCTAACTTTCTTCTACATGTCTTCTACATGTCTTCTAACTGTCTTCTAACCATGTCTCTGTAACGGTCTTCTACCTGTCTTCTACCCATCTCTATAACTGTCTTCTACCTGTCTTCTACATGTCTTCTAACTGTATTCTACCTGTCTCTATAACTGTCTTCTACCTGTCTTCTAACTGTCTTCTACCTGTCCTCTACATGTCTTCTAACTGTCTTCTACCTGTCTCTATAACTGTCTTCTAACTGTCTTCTATCTGTCTTCTACCCATCTTCTAATCATGTCTCTATTAGTGTCTTCTACCTGTCTCTAGAACTGTCTTCTAACTGTCTTCTAACCATGTCTCTATAAGTGTCTTCTACCTGTCTCTATAACTGTCTTCTACCTGTCTCTATAACTGTCTTCTAACTGTCTTCTACCTGTCTTCTAACCATGTCTCTATAACTGTCTTCTACCTGTCTTCTAACCATGTCTCTATAACTGTCTTATACCTGTCTTCTAACCATGTCTCTATAATTGTCTTCTACCTGTCTCTATAACTGTCTTCTAACCATGTCTCTATAATTGTCTTCTACCTGTCTTCTACTTTTTGACAGAGTTTGTCTGCATCTCTTTCTGACCATATCTTTTCATGTTAATCTGTTCATCTGTCTTTGGTCATGTCTGTCTCCTCAACCGTGTCTCCTTGGTCATGTCTCCTCAACCGTGTCTCCTTGATCATGTCTCCTCAACCGTGTCTCCTTGGTCATGTCTCCTCAACCGTGCCTCCTTGGTCATGTCTGTCTCCTCAACCGTGTCTCCTTGGTCATGTCTCCTCAACCGTGTTTCCTTCGTCATGTCTCCTCAACCGTGTCTCCTTGGTCATGTCTCCTCAACCGTGCCTCCTTGGTCATGTCTGTCTCCTCAACCGTGTCTCCTTGGTCATGTCTCCTCAACCGTGTTTCCTTCGTCATGTCTCCTCAACCGTGTCTCCTTGGTCATGTCTCCTCAACCGTGTCTCCTTGGTCATGTCTCCTCAACCGTGTCTCCTTGATCATGTCTCCTCAACCGTGTCTCCTTGGTCATGTCTCCTCAACCGTGTCTCCTTGGTCATGTCTCCTCAACCGTGTCTCCTTGATCATGTCTCCTCAACCGTGTCTCCTTGGTCATGTCTGTCTCCTCAACCGTGTCTCCTTGGTCATGTCTCCTCAACCGTGTCTCCTTGGTCATGTCTCCTCAACTGTGTCTCCTTGATCATGTCTCCTCAACCGTGTTTCCTTGGTCATGTCTCCTCAACCGTGTCTCCTTGATCATGTCTCCTCAACCGTGTCTCCTTGGTCATGTCTCCTCAACCGTTTCTCCTGGGTCATGTCTCCTCAACCGTGTCTCCTTGATCATGTCTCCTCAACCGTGTCTCCTTGATCATGTCTCCTCAACCGTGTCTCCTTGATCATGTCTCCTCAACCGTTTCTCCTGGGTCATGTCTCCTCAACCGTGTCTCCTTGATCATGTCTCCTCAACCGTTTCTCCTGGGTCATGTCTCCTCAACCGTGTCTCCTTGATCATGTCTCCTCAACCGTGTCTCCTGGGTCATGTCTCCTCAACCGTGTCTCCTGGGTCATGTCTCCTCAACCGTGTCTCCTTGATCATGTCTCCTCAACCGTGTCTCCTGGGTCATGTCTCCTCAACCGTGTCTCCTTGGTCATGTCTCCTCAACCGTGTCTCCTTGGTCATGTCTCCTCAACCGTGTCTCCTTGATCATGTCTCCTCAACCGTGTCTCCTGGGTCATGTCTCCTCAACCGTGTCTCCTTGATCATGTCTCCTCAACCGTGTCTCCTGGGTCATGTCTCCTCAACCGTGTCTCCTGGGTCATGTCTCCTCAACCGTGTCTCCTTGATCATGTCTCCTCAACCGTGTCTCCTGGGTCATGTCTCCTCAACCGTGTCTCCTTGGTCATGTCTCCTCAACCGTGTCTCCTTGGTCATGTCTCCTCAACCGTGTCTCCTTGGTCATGTCTCCTCAAATGTGTCTCCTGGGTCATGTCTCCTCAACCGTGTCTCCTGGGTCATGTCTCCTCAACCGTGTCTCCTGGGTCATGTCTCCTCAACCGTGTCTCCTTGATCATGCCTCCTCAACCGTGTCTCCTGGGTCATGTCTCCTCAACCGTGTCTCCTTGGTCATGTCTCCTCAACCGTGTCTCCTTGGTCATGTCTCCTCAACCGTGTCTCCTGGGTCATGTCTCCTCAACCGTGTCTCCTGGGTCATGTCTCCTCAACCGTGTCTCCTGGGTCATGTCTCCTCAACCGTGTCTCCTTGATCATGTCTCCTCAACCGTGTCTCCTTGACCAGGGGTGGGGGGGCCGGGTAGATCAGCTTTAATATTGCAAGTAGATTGTGGCTTTTATCAATGTAATGTTTTAAATCTGTATATATACTGTATACGATACCTGTTAAATTCTATGTGCTATGCATTTTGCTAGAGCTTTTGCATCGCAACACTGAAGTTGCGACCTACTTTATTGTGTGTGTGTGTGTGTGTGTGTGTGTGTGTGTGTGTGTGTGTGTGTGTGTGTGTGTGTGTGTGTGTGTGTGTGTGTGTGTGTGTGTGTGTGTGTGTGTGTGTGTGTGTGTGTGTGTGTGTGTGTGTGTGGTATACCTCATCTGGTATGCCATCCAGACCTGGAGTTTTCCCAGATTTAAAGACTTTAATTGCATCAAGAGTCTCCTCTGTAATTTGACCTTCACATGAGTCGTTCTGTATAGCTGTTAATTCTACATTATTCATTGTTTTATATTTTTAATCCTTACAATTAACTTCGTGGAGATGGAGGAAACTGAAATGAAAACGTGCTTAAAGTGCTTCCTCTTTCTAAATATCATTTGGTGAATCCTTGAAAATGGGTGACTGTCATTTGCAACAAGTTCCAGTATATTATTGTTGGTAGCATTTCTAGGTTGAAGATGAAAAAATGATTTGTTGCCATGTCTTTGTGAACATGTCTACCAACTACACCATGTCTGTGTTTTCTTTGCTGTGAGGCAAAACCCATTTATTTTTGTTTGTCTCCATGACCAAATGGCTCACTCACATTTGAGTAAGCTTCATTAGCATGACTGATCGTAGTATCTCTCTCTCTCTCTCTCTCTCTCTCTCTCTCTCTCTCTCTCTCTCTCTCTCTCTCTCTCTCTCTCTCTCTCTCTCTCTCTCTCTCTCTCATTCGATTTCAGGTGGTATTGCTTCAGGAGACAGTGAGGAGAGAGTGTGAGGAGAGAGGGGAGCTGACCGCTGCTCTTACCCAAGCTAGAGAGCAGCTCCTGGTGCTACGACGCCAAGCCTCGCCCCTGGATCTCTCCCACCTCAAGGGCAAACACCCCCAGACAGACCTCCCACATTCCCAGACCAAAGTCAGACTGCCCCTCACCCACTCCTTCACCCCCCAGCACACACTGAGACCCTCCCCTCCATACACAGCCACGGGGGGGAGAGAAGGGGGAGGCGTAGGAAGGAGTGTGGCATCCTGGCACGGTAGTGGGGGAGGAGCGGGGGAGAAAGGGAGAGGGGGAGAGAGAGGGGGGAACCTGCCCAAACTGAGGTCCAGCAGTGAGGTCAAACACAGAGTTAATCTGGTGATGGGGAGGAAGGAGAGATCCTGAAACACTGTGTTACTCACACAGACATTTAGGAAAAGAGATGAAACGTGCCGCACACACATATAGATGGTCACCTACACTCACAGGCACATGATACACTATGGGCTGAGAATTCTGCTTCAATAACGTTCACAGACACTCACACTCCATCCCAGAGACAAACACACTTGAGTTCACACACACATTCAAACAGACTCCCTCAGTCAGTTTCAATGGCACGCCACAGCTTTCAGCTTTCAAACAAACACACACTCACACTCCATCACGGGGCCAGGAGAGTAGAAGCTTGACAGCACATCCCCTGCCACCCGCAGACACAAACAAAGGCCTGACATGCACTCACTGCAGCACACATACACACACACACACACATGGACACACACACAGACACACTCGCATGCACATGCGTGCACACACACACACACACGGACACACTCGCATGCACATACACTCATCCTCTCGATTTGTCTCAGAGCCTTCTCTGATACAGATGTGCTATAACTCACTCACACACACACTAATGCTCAAAGAGCATTGTCCCTCACAGGGATGGTCTCACTCACTGACACACAGACACACACAGACACACACACACACTCACACACAGACACACACACACAGACACAGACACACACGCGCACACACACACACACACACACAGACACACACACACACACACACGCCTGTCTGAATATTGGTAGTGGAGCTATGGCACAGCTATGGCACAGCAGTCACACACGCATTGTGTGTGGTTTTGTGAGAAAGCATCCCATAATATCTATTGATGTTTTTTAGTGCGACTCGTCGTTGTTTCTGGTGCTCATGTTCTCCCTCCAGATGCACTCCTGACCTTTCACCTCTCCTTTCATCTCCTCCTCCCTATCGCCCTGCGGCCTCGCGCCTCACTTCCTGCTACCGTGACCTCCACTTCCTGAACCTCCTCTACCCCTCTTTGAAGAGGGCAGGTCTTTCAACACGGACCAGAGAGTTATAAACACACTCTCTCCCTTGCTTTCTCTCTCTCTCTCTCTCTCTCTCTCTCTCTCTCTCTCTCTCTCTCTCTCTCTTTCTCTCTCACTACCTTTTTGCCTCCATCTATGTCTCTTCCTTCCCCCCTCTCTCTGCCAGTCTCCTTTTCTTCCTGTGATTGTGGTGGCCTTGTATGTACGTGTGTTTTGGGTGACCATGTCTCTGTGAGGGTGAGGGAGAGGGTGAGGGAGAGGGATGCAGTGTGAATGGACACTGCTGTTCCCACACTGGGGCAGTCCTACAAGGAAGGCCTTAGTCACTAAGACCTGCTTAGGGAGCCGTTGAAATGTACACAATTGTTACCCAGAGGAAAATGGGGGAGGGTCATGCTATTTCAATTTCAGTCCGGGGGAGTGTTTAGGTACTTTTTAATTTAGTCCAGGGGAGGGTCATGTCATTTGTAATTGATTAAATGTCGTATTGCTCAGTGTTTATCTCGATGTGTGACCAATGCTGCCCCTCATCCCTGATTCTCTGCTGGGCACGCAAAATCAATTAGTGTCTAGTGTGGTCGCAATCAAATGACCCATTACCTATCTATAGGGTATAGGCCTAGTCTATACGAAGAGCACGTTGCTGGGATGGTGTAAAACCTGGCTACATTGCATTACACTGCAATGGATAGGCTACACCAATCATGAGCCCTGGCCTGCCCTGCTCCGGCTGAGGAAAACCCTGCTGACCAATGGCTGTGCTGTGTATGGTGGCACTTCAGGAAGCCAGTCAAAGGCTTCTTCCAAAAACAATGTGCTGTTCAGTTTGAGAGGGAGAGCGTGAAGACGAGTTGTACAACTGAATATATTCAAATGTGTCTTCTGCATTTACCCCCTCTGAATCAGAGAGGTGCGGGGGGCTGCCTTAATCGACATCCACGTCTTCGTCGCCCGGGGAACAGTGGGTTAGTTAACTGCCTTGCTCAGGGGCAGAACAACAGATTTTTACGTTGTCTGGTCAGGGATTCGATCTAGCAACCTTTCGGTTAGTGGCCTAACACTCCTACACGCCAGGCTAGGTCAGCTTGCTACTGCTAGAATTGATTTGAATAAAAACAATATGTTTTGTTGCCCGGAATGAAGCTATTTATCAGAGTTATTGACCTCACAATAAATCATATTAACTTACATTCCTACGAAGCGGCAGCTGCGGATGCTACTGAAAGGCTAATTCGAGAAGGTCCAATTCATTTTAACAGTCTTCATTTGATTTTGACTTTAGGCTACTAACAACACTAGGGCCTTGTGTTGGAGCCTATTTCTTCCTATTCAATAAATAAGAAGTAGGTCTACCTGTTTGACAGAATAAATGATTGTCTACTATCCATAGATTTTGTCAGCCAAGTCCTTCAGTCACCATGAACTCCTTAAATATCCTGGTGAAGGGCTTGGTGTATTAAGTTAAAACCAGGGCTCGAATTGAGGGGGTGTGTGGGTACGTGAGGGTATTGTGTCTTTTGTTAAGGAAAAGCTTAATATTTTGAAAACAATTAAATGGGCCTAATTATATAAAGTGATCTATAATGACGCTTTAGTCTGCAAAGCTTTGGGCTAGAAGCAAGTTGTAAAATGGTGGAAAAAGACATGACTCCGATATCTAGATATCTAGTCTCTATGACATTCAGCGGCTGCGCTACAACCTTCTATAGCCGAGGAGACAAAACATTGACTTTGCTTGGGGAGTAGTGTGTGATTCTGTCACTATCAATTGACGTTCAACATTTCAACAGGCTACTAAACAACATACTAACTCTAAATCAATCAGGAGCGAGCCAGGTAGCCTAAGAATTCATTATTTAAGTTATGTTATTATTTAAAGGATATAGCCTGCCATTTAAGAAATAAATCGTGAAGCGTTTGTGACACACTAGAAGCTGGCAGGAGCCGATACATTTCGCATTTAGGGTGTATAAAATGAAATGTTAAATAATTACTTAATAGAATTAAATAATAATAACATATAGTCATTCTACAGTGCCTTTTGAATTCACTTTTAGAAACACAAGTTTGTTTGGCCAGTCTTTGGTTTGAGGATTATGTGGTGAACCATGCATGCCTAGTTTGTTCATTTGGCCGAGCAGATGCTCTTATATTCCCATGCCCTAATCACAGTCAATAAATATCTATTTTCTAACAAAAATGTCATCGAATAAAATAAAATAAATGAGAAAATGATAGTTTCCCAAAATGTGTAACAAATAAAAAAGCTTGTTGTCAAATTCATTGATTCAACTTCATTGGTTCTGTTGCACAACATTTTTTACAGTTGATCCAAACTTCAACTATCCTCTTATTTAACAATAGCCTTTATAGAAATCATAATGTCTCCGGTGCAATGGCATGCGCTCCTTCATTTTTTAAACCTTTGTTTAACTAGGCAAGTCAGTTAAGAACAAATTCTTATTTTCAATGACGGCCTAGGAACAGTGGGTTAACTGCCTCGTTCAGGAGCAGAACGACAGATTTGCACCCTGTCAGCTCAGGGATTCGAACTTGCAACCTTTCGGTTACCGGTCGAATGCTCTAACCACTAGTCTACCCTGCCGCCCCATTGTCATGCTTTGTTGTGGTATTGTAAAACATTATGCTTGACCCCAGTCATGTCAAATGACGGAGACTTGCATGAAATGCGTTAATAAAGGCAATTTTTTGTCCTTACAGTCCCATCGCTGCAACTCCCGTACGGGCTCGGGAGAGGCGAAGGTCGAAGGCCATGCGCCCTCCAAAACACGACAAGCCTCACTGCGTCTTGACACACTGCTCACTTAACCTGGAAACCAGCCACACCAATGTGTCAGGGAAACCACCGTACAACTAGTAACCGAAGTCAGCGTGCATTCCCCCGGCCCGCCACAAGGAGTCACTAGAGCACGATGGTGAAAGGAAATCCCGGCCTGCCAAACCCTCCCCTAACCCAGACGACGCTGGGCCAATTGTGCGCCGCCTCATTGGGTCTCCAGGTCACGGACACAGCCTGGGATCAAACCTTGGTTTGTAGATGCTGCCTCATGGGTCTCCAGGTCACGGACACAGCCTGGGATCAAACCCGGGTTTGTAGTGCTGCCTCATGGGTCTCCAGGTCACGGACACAGCCTGGGATCAAACCCGGGTTTGTAGTGCTGCCTCATGGGTCTCCAGGTCACGGACACAGCCTGGGATCAAACCCGGGTTTGTAGTGCCGCCTCTAGAGATACCCCCTTGTCCACGGTGGTCTACGACTCCACAACCGTCTGGATACTTTGCCATGTAATGCTTACAGAACGAAGAACCGTTTCTGAAGGCTCTGGTCTGTCCTAGGAGTGAGGGTAACCGGTGTGTATACTTGTTCTCTGCTATCCACTTTAGGTTTTCATTATTATTTTGGGCATATGGGAGCGTCACCTGTATTTTTTCAAGTGTTCAGGGGGGGGGGGGGGGGGGTCAGGTAAAAATATATTTTAGTGAAGGGAGGGCCATCCATTTTAATTTCGGAGAGTTCCGATATTCTCCAGATATCCTCATTATAAATAACGTAGCCCCTTAGTGCCTCAACACAGTTGAAGAAGTGAGGCACTCTGTGTGTGTGTGTTTTCATATGCTATTGTCATTGCAGAACAGGCATGCGCATGTGTCAATAGGGAATTTAAGTGTGTTGAGAGTTGATTCCGCCTACACACTTGTGAGGGAGGGATGTGTGCGTCTATGTGTGTGTGTGTGTGTGTGTGTGTGTGTGTGTGTGTGACTAACCCCTTGTTCGTCATCAGGGAGTCCCTAACCGCTGTTCCCCTACGTCTTTGTGGCCATTGTGGAATTCGACGTCCCATGGGCCTTCACTCACCCATAATCAGTGTCACCCAGGCAACCAGAGAAAGAATGCTCAGTAGTCACCGTGGTGACGCTGTAAGTGTGTGAGGTTGTGTAGGTGTTGGTTAATGACAATAAAACCTCAGTAGCATGTCACTTAAGAATGTGTGATTGTGAATGCTGCAGAATAAACTTCTTGGGTGTATGTCACTTGGATTAGTGTGTGTGTGTGTGTGTGTGTGTGTGTGTGTGTGTGTGTGTGTGTGTGTGTGTGTGTGTGTGTGTGTGTGTGTGTGTGTGTGTGTGTGTGTGTGTGTGTGTGTGTGTGTGTGTGTGTGTGTGTGTGTGTGTGTGTGTGTGTGTGTGTGTGTGTGTGTTGCTGTGTTCATGTGTAGGTTGTTAGATGAAAACATCTCTTGGTGTGTGTGTACTGTAGCTCAGCTCCTCGCCTCTACAGCTGCTGTGTCCTAATAACAGGGCAACCACTGTTGTAGATGCGTCCACCTTAGTAACCACACATACGTACATAACCCATGCAACGTCACACACTCATACAGCAGTGTGTAACCTTAGTAACCACACACCCGCCCATTAAACACTATGCACAGCTGTACAATGTCAGGCCAGAATATGGCTCCCAGACACACACACACACAAATAACACCCACTGAACTACACACACAGCTGTACAATGTCAGACCAGCACAGGGCTACCTGGGTTCCCACTACATACAAACAACCGTGTGTGTGTGTGTGTGTGTGTGTGTGTGTGTGTGTGTGTGTGTGTGTGTGTGTGTGTGTGTGTGTGTGTGTGTGTGTGTGTGTGTGTGTGTGTGTGAGAGATATATGCTATGCAGGCACGCAGCGCTGTCCTCACATTCCAACCAGATCTCACAGTCTCACGTCAGAATTAGACGTTTATCCATGCTTCTCAAATGTTACATTTCCATGTGTTTAATGTTAAGTTTAGGCATTACAGTGCCTTGCGAAAGTATTCGGCCCCCTTGAACTTTGCGACCTTTTGCCACATTTCAGGCTTCAAACATAAAGATATAAAACTGTATTTTTTTGTGAAGAATCAACAGCAAGTGGGACACAATCATGAAGCGGAACAACATTTATTGGATATTTCCATTTTTTTTAACAAATCAAAAACTGAAAAATTGGGCGTGCAAAATTATTCAGCCCCTTTACTTTCAGTGCAGCAAACTCTCTCCAGAAGTTCAGTGAGGATCTCTGAATGAGCTCATACAAGGAGAAGACTGATCAGAGATGCAGCCAAGAGGCCCATGATCACTCTGGATGAACTGCAGAGATCTACAGCTGAGGTGGGAGACTCTGTCCATAGGACAACAATCAGTCGTATATTGCACAAATCTGGCCTTTATGGAAGAGTGGCAAGAAGAAAGCCATTTCTTAAAGATTTCCATAAAAAGTGTTGTTTAAAGTTTGCCACAAGCCACCTGGGAGACACACCAAACATGTGGAAGAAGGTGCTCTGGTCAGATGAAACAAAAATTGAACTTTTTGGCAACAATGCAAAAAAGACAACACAGCTCATCACCCTGAACACACCATCCCCACTGTCAAACATGGTGGTGGCAGCATCATGGTTTGGGCCTGCTTTTCTTCAGCAGGGACAGGGAAGATGGTTAAAATTGATGGGAAGATGGATGGAGCCAAATACAGGACCATTCTGGAAGAAAACCTGATGGAGTCTGCAAAAGACCTGAGACTGGGACGGAGATTTGTCTTCCAACAAGACAATGATCCAAAACATAAAGCAAAATCTACAATGGAATGGTTCAAAAATAAACATATCCAGGTGTTAGAATGGCCAAGTCAAAGTCCAGACCTGAATCCAATCGAGAATCTGTGGAAAGAACTGAAAACTGCTGTTCACAAATGCTCTCCATCCAACCTCACTGAGCTCGAGCTGTTTTGCAAGGAGGAATGGGAAAAGATTTCAGTCTCTCGATGTGCAAAACTGATAGAGACATACCCCAAGCGACTTACAGCTGTAATCGCAGCAAAAGGTAGCGCTACAAAGTATTAACTTAAGGGGGCTGAATAATTTTGCACGCCCAATTTTTCAGTTTTTGATTTGTTAAAAAAGTTTGAAATATCCAATAAATGTCGTTCCACTTCATGATTGTGTCCCACTTGTTGTTGATTCTTCACAAAAAAATACAGTTTTATATCTTTATGTTTGAAGCCTGAAATGTGGCTAAAGGTCGCAAAGTTCAAGGGGGCCGAATACTTTCGCAAGGCACTGTAGCTCTGAATGGTTAAGGTAAGGGTTAAGGTTTGGGATAGCCTTAAAACAAAAATAGCTTTCTGTCACTGGATTCAAACATGCAATCTTTGGCACTAGAGGCAGATGCTTACCCCCATCTGCCATCCCCTAAGGGTTAAGGTTTGGGAGAGGCTTAAAACAAAAATCTCCAAAACAACTTTCTGTCACTGGATTCAAACATGCAACATTTTGTACCGGAGGCAGACGACGACCATCCACCATCCTCATCCATTACACCCCAGCACACCGTCCTCATCCATAACACCCCAGCACACCGTCCTCATCCATAACACCCCAGCACATCATCCTCATCCATAACACCCCAGCACATCGTCCTCATCTATAACACCCCAGCACATCGTCCTCAACCATAACACCCCAGCACGTCATCCTCACCCATAACACCCCAGCACACCGTCAAATCAAATCAAATCAAATCAAATTTATTTATATAGCCCTTCGTACATCAGCTGATATCTCAAAGTGCTGTACAGAAACCCAGCCTAAAACCCCAAACAGCAAGCAATGCAGGTGGAGAAGCACGGTGGCTAGGAAAAACTCCCTAGAAAGGCCAATACCTAGGAAGAAACCTAGAGAGGAACCAGGCTATGTGGGGTGGCCAGTCCTCTTCTGGCTGTGCCGGGTGGAGATTATAACAGAACATGGTCAAGATGTTCAATGTTCATAAATGACCAGCATGGTCGAATAATAATAAGGCAGAACAGTTGAAACTAGAGCAGCAGCACAGTCAGGTGGAAGTTGAAACTGGAGCAGCAGCATGGCCAGGTAGACTGGGGACAGCAAGGAGTCATCATGTCAGGTAGTCCTGGGGCATGGTCCTAGGGCTCAGGTCAGTTGAAACTGGAACAGCAGCATGGCCAGGTGGACTGGGGACAGCAAGGAGTCATCATGTCAGGTAGTCCTGGGGCATGGTCCTAGGGCTCAGGTCCTCCGAGAGAGAGAAAGAAAGAGAGAAGGAGAGAATTAGAGAACGCACACTTAGATTCACACAGGACACCGAATAGGACAGGAGAAGTACTCCAGATATAACAAACTGACCCCAGCCCCCCGACACATAAACTACTGCAGCATAAATACTGGAGGCTGAGACAGGAGGGGTCAGGAGACACTGTGGCCCCATCCGAGTACACCCCCGGACAGGGCCAAACAGGAAGGATATAACCCCACCCACTTTGCCAAAGCACAGCCCCCACACCACTAGAGGGATATCTTCAACCACCAACCTACCATCCTGAGACAAGGCTGAGTATAGCCCACAAAGATCTCCGCCACGGCACAACCCAAGGGGGGGGGGGGGGGGGGCGCCAACCCAGACAGGATGACCACAACAGTGAATCAACCCACTCAGGTGACGCACCCCCTCCAGGGACGGCATGAGAGAGCCCCAGCAAGCCAGTGACTCATCCATAACACCCCAGCACGTCATCCTCATCCATAACACCCCAGCGCACCGTCCTCATCCATAACACCCCAGCACGTCGTCCTCATCCATAACACCCCAGCACACCGTCCTCATCCATAACACCCCAGCACATCGTCCTCATCCATAACACCCTTAGCAAAACAGAAACCTACTTGAAGGGAACAGCGCTCACTGTTGCCCCTATTGGCCGCTATTCACGTCATCGACTGACGTCCTCAGGCATGGATGAACTTCTAATACTGATTTGTATCAAGGGTGACCTGGCTGCACATTCACTGAGAAACGTCTCCATCTTCTGTACTCTGTCGCCCTCTACTGTCTACTATCCCTCTACTATCCCTGTCCTCCATCTCACCATTAGCATTAGAATTATATAGTATTGCTTCTGTTCGTTTTTGCCTGAGCATTGACATTGGGGCCCCGGCCCAATATTGCTGATGTGTGAGACGATTGGAGAATTCTGTGTCCAACTGTCATCGTATAAGCATTGTGCTCGAAGAACAAAATGGCTGTCATTCCTTCTGTCAAGCTGTCAGATTGACTTTCATCATGCATTGGCAGAGCAACCTCTGTGTGACCTGTAATATCCAGAGTTATGATATAGGGTTAAGATATAGGGTTATGATATAGGGTTAAGATATAGGGTTAAGATATGGGGCTAAGATATAGAGCTAAGATATAGGGTTAAGATATAGGGTTAAGATATGGGGTTATGATATGGGGTTATGATATAGGGTTATGATATAGGGTTAAGATATAGGGTTATGATATAGGGTTAAGATATGGGGCTAAGATATAGGGCTAAGATATAGGGTTGAGATATAGGGCTATGATATAGGGTTAAGATATGGGGCTAAGATATAGGGCTATGATATAGGGTTAAGATATGGGGTTATGATATGGGGTTATGATATAGGGTTATGATATAGGGTTAAGATATAGGGTTATGATATAGGGTTAAGATATGGGGCTAAGATATAGGGCTAAGATATAGGGTTGAGATATAGGGCTATGATATAGGGTTAAGATATGGGGCTAAGATATAGGGCTATGATATAGGGTTAAGATATGGGGCTAAGATATAGGGCTATGATATAGGGCAGGCCTCTAGTACTATGGTAGATTACAGCTCTCAACTGATTATACAAAACACTCATAAATAAATGAACAAATAAACTGAAAAGGTAACCAACTGGTAAAGGTAAACAGTCGGTCTGTCAGGGGAATACCTGAATAACTACCACATCCATCAGTAAATGGTAACCATCTACACCTCAAAGGAATTGCATAGGATTATGGATTTTCTCCAATGAGATCTATACTTTTTCTCTCTTTTCCCCTGTGATTCTACGAGACATCTGATGATAGAAAAGTAAGGAGGAAACCGTCAGGAGAACTTAGAAAACTGATAGGAGTAGATATACTTTAAAACATGCCCAGACAGCTCTGTTCCTTTCGGCTGTGGTCGCAGTTTAAATACCAACATTACAGATCTCCCATGGAAGGTGCAAACAACACCTCTCTAACTGCTTCTGGCTGAGAAGAAAGAACACCTTGTGCGTCTTCTGATGGAAGCTGTGAGGAACCTGCCAACCCTTGACAGCTAAATGGATGTGCATGGAGGAACGTTCTATCTCCACTTAGCTGTTCAATGAGGACAATCTGTTGAATGAATAATCTGTTTATTTCAGCCTGTATGTTCCTGGAGATGGATAGCAGTACAGAGGCAGATTGGGAAGATACTTGTCTATCCACCTACGCACCCGCACAGCATTACAGCCAAGTTGCCAACTCACACTCCACATAACCAACAATAAGGCATGGAAATGAAAAGTGGAAAACAGCATGTAGTTTACTCTAACTAATCTTATTGTGTGTGTGTGTGTGTGTGTGTGTGTGTGTGTGTGTGTGTGTGTGTGTGTGTGTGTGTGTGTGTGTGTGTGTGTGTGTGTGTGTGTGTGTGTGTGTGTGTGTGTGTGTGTGTGTGTGTGTGCAAGAGAGAGAGAGAGGTGAGAGAGCGAGAAAGATATGTGAGAGGGAGAGAAAGATGTGAGAGAGAAAGAGACATGAGGGAGAGAGAAAGAGATGTCAGAGGGAGAGAAAGAGATGTCAGAGGGAGAGAGAAAGACGTGAGGGAGAGAGAAAGGAAGAGATGTGGGAGAGAGAGAAAGTGGTGAGAGAGAAAGAGATGTGAGGGAGAGATAGAGATGTGAGAGGGCAGGGATGTACGCTGTGATCTGATATAGTATAC
The DNA here is from genome assembly GCF_002021735.2 of Oncorhynchus kisutch. Taxonomy (NCBI): domain Eukaryota; kingdom Metazoa; phylum Chordata; class Actinopteri; order Salmoniformes; family Salmonidae; genus Oncorhynchus; species Oncorhynchus kisutch. Next base: position 84,481,160 of record NC_034188.2, on the reverse strand, counting down.
TCTATACTTTTCCCTTTAGATGGTGTCTGCACCACGGCGGACTGCAATCAGTCAGCTAAATACACTAACACTGTATTTATTTCATGGAGGAATGAACATTTATTTTCAACATACTAAATCTATTGGTTTTCTACCCAAAATTACATAGGAAATGTTGGGATCTATTTAATAAACACGAGACCAGCAAAAATGGATTTAAAAAAGTGTGGGGATATATCAGGAACAGCAGTATCTAGTGGTCAAAACATATAAGCAACTTCAGTGACTAATTTCTCTGAACAGGGATGAAAAACATCACCAGATTCACAGGGAATACATTACATAGTATGGAGAAGCAATACTCCAAGCCTTAACTTCATACTACTTGTCTAACATAGAGAACTGATACTGGTTGTTGGGGTTGGATTGGCATGGGGGTCTGTAGGTAGTTTTTGAAATATAGGGGGAGGGGGGATTCCTCATGTCTTACTCATTGGTAGGAAGAAGTTTGATCCAAACCAGATGTTAGGTACTATATTTTTTGAATATTATCTGAATCCTATAAATTAAAATGGCCAATTTGGGTGCTATCAATTAGCTTCATTGTTCAGAGATAAAGGTATATTTCAACTACATGTTTCAGGAATGCTAATAATATATGTTACTAACTACATAAACAATTTCAGAACAATCTGAGATGGTGGGTGTCATGGCTTGCTGAAATTACATGGAACGACTCTAGAACTGACTACCCGCACCTTAAATGTTCTACCAAAGACGTTTCAATTTGTGGTTCTACCCCAGTGTATTCACTGAGAACCACACAGGATTCACTGGTGAGAGCGCTAAGCGGAAGCACTGTTCTGTCTGACTGCTATCACGTAAGGAAGGGGACGGAAGTCTCAGACCTGTTGCCTTTTGAAACATCGTTGCGGTGTATGACGGCGGATGGATATGTTCCAACGCTATACAAAGAAAGAGTTCCCAGAATCATCGTCATCGGGAAATTCCAGACAGCTTGCTAATTGTCCCTTGCATCACCCATTCCCATGGGATTATACATCAAACTGTATTCACAATTATATGACCAATAGTATAACCTATCGTGTAACAAAAAAAAATGCCGTAAAGGCACTTCAGGAAAATATATGATTGCTTGGAACTATTTACTTATTGTCACGTAAAGTCCCGCGTATGTACACTGTTCGTAGTTCGACCGTGCGCTGACGTCATCGATTTGCTCCGCTCCTTCCTTTCCTCGGTGGTTGAAGCTGTCTCTGCGGCGTTGTTGTGTCGTTTACTGCTTTCATTTGTGACGAAGATGGCCGCTGGTCCCCTCTCCGCTGTCCCTAACACATCCACGAATAGTGATGGGATCCTTATCGGCGACAGAGTTTATTCTGAAGTTGTCCTCACTATCAGCAACTCTCTTATACCAGAGGAAAGGCTTCAGCCAACCCCGTCTATGCTCGATGGCCTCGACCTGCACACGGAGACCGACCTCCGTATCCTGGGTTGCGAGCTAATTCAATCGGCTGGTATTCTTCTACGCTTGCCACAGGTAAACATTCAAAATTAACATCCAGTATCGTTATCTTATGAAAAACATAAGTACCATAGCGGTTGTTGTTTATCGCATCTTTGTTTATATAACCCGTCAAAATAAGGCCAAGCAAGGCCGGGAAATGCCCAAGGCTAACGTTCGCTCACAGCTAGCTAGTTAACTTATTTATTAGCATAATCTGGTAGACTAATTTGGTCCATTTTTGTCGAATCATGTGTACAACCGTGTTATTTAGTGCAATTTTCAGTTACAAATTTTACTTATTTGAATAAGTAGTTGATTTAAACGTGTGCTGCGCTTACAGCAGGATAACGGCCGTGGGATGACAAGAACAAAATGGCTGATATCTATTTATGAATTCCATTTAACGTGACATAAAACTGTCGTATTAATTTATTGTTCTTTACCTTACAGGTGGCAATGGCAACGGGTCAAGTTCTTTTTCATCGTTTTTTCTACTCAAAATCATTTGTCAAACACAGTTTTGAGGTAAGTCAAGTTGTCTTTTTCGGCAAATTAGCAGTACAACATTAGGTAGTTTAGCATCGGCACCGGGTAGTGTGTGTAGAAAACGTTTACGTTGGCGGCCATATTGTAATTTACAGTAGCGTAGCTGGATTGTGGCACGTAACCAGGCCTGTTTTGAAACTGTTTCATAGTCATTGCAGCTAGCTTGTCACTTTAGGTGACGTAATCGTTGCAACGCCTCAGAGTAATGCTAGTGTTTTGCTAGCTAACCACATCTTGCATCATACTGTAAATCTTTTTATTCTTGTGTCCCCAGATTGTTGCAATGGCCTGTGTCAACTTGGCTTCCAAGATCGAGGAAGCGCCACGACGATTCAGAGACGTCATCAATGTTTTTCACCATTTAAAACAGAGTCACAGAGGCAAAAGGTAAGCATCCATATAGAAACTATCCTTTGTTTCTGCCGGTCTTACATCTCTTTTAATTGTACTTTAACCATTTGTGAAAAATGCAAGTATATTCATCTTGCATTATATTAATTAGTAACTATGTTTTAAGTATCTTGTATGATGCTCTGATGTATGAATGTGGGAAAAAAATGCCCTTTGTTGATCCATGCTCTCTAAACCATACTCTAAAACGTTTCAGTTTCCTCATCTCTGATCAATGGTAGTTACAACATTATATTCACAGCTACATGCATAGACAAGTAGATCAGTGAAAGGTGATACATTAGCACCTCTAACCTAAATAACTGTTGGTTGCCAAGAGAGAGAACTACTAGGCACCAGAAGACAGGACACACTGCTAGACGAGTGTGTCTTTGACCAGAATAATCTGTTCATTTCCAATTCTAAGGCTGTGGTATTAACTTGGGTTCTCTTTTCCCTTGCAACCAACTAACAGCGACCAGCTACATTTACCAAAGCCTGGGTGATGTGGAATGGTACGTAGAGATGAAGCAGTCGGCATGACAACCATGAGCGAGGTGTCACCCCCCCTCCCCTGGGAGACGCCCGTGGTGTGAGTCACTGCGGTGCACTGGGATCGGGGAGGACAGGTTGGCCGCAGGTCCTAGGCTGGGAGCCTTGGACTCCTTTGTCTCAGTCTAAGCTTTTGGTGTTTGTGGACCCTCTGGTAACGTAGCTCAAACACTACATACTGTGTGTACTACAGAGCAACCTCCCTCATTCACCAAATGGCATTCACGGCTTTTACAGAAATATCACTTTGAAAAAAAAATCCCCCTTAGAACATTTGTACAATTGTTCACGTGCATTCGTTTCCTATCTAGATTTAATATTGAGGGGATGTGATACATTTAAGAGGTGGGTGGGTTGAGTTTTAATGAAAATACATCACCTGTAATTGATGGACATACGCAGGGCTTCCCAGACTCTTTTAAAAATATATTTTTTTGAGAGTTTTGTTTGGAGGAAACAGTTTTTGTCTTGGAAATTGACCATTGTATGCTAAACTGAACAGTCAGTCTTTGGAGTAGATATAACCCAGTACATCTGCTGCCTGACTGCAGCTTTTGTAGTAGCTTGGAAACATGAACTGTTCATCTCATCCTGGCTAGACTACCCCTGAAGTAAGGAAATTAGTAAATACAAACTTGCTTTTGTAAAGACAAAGTAGACTGCCATGACATGCACGTTTTAATAGCAGCTTTGGTCATGTTTGTTCTGATAACTGTTCCGTTAAATGTTTTTAATTCTGACAGATCTAGTGTCCAGAAGTATTAGCTACAGTCATGTTACCCCCTTGTCATATCAGAGGACTAGGTGGGTACGGTCATGTTGCTACCATGTCATATCAGAGGACTAGATGGGTACGGTCACGTTGCTACCATGTCATATCAGAGGACTAGATGGGTACGGTCACGTTGCTACCATGTCATATCAGAGGACTAGGTGGGTACGGTCACGTTGCTAACATGTCATATCAGAGGACTAGATGGGTACGGTCACGTTGCTACCTTGTCATATCAGAGTACTAGATGGGTACGGTCACGTTGCTACCATGTCATATCAGAGGACCATATAAAAATGGTACCTCTCTTGCATTTCTGATGTGCGGTCCTTAATCTCCTGTAGACTGATCTGCCTGTTTTGAAGGGATCGTGAGATCCGTGCTGCGTTAGTGCACTGTCTATTTATTTATCTGGGTTAACAGAGATGATGGGGTCCTTTACATACTTCCTGGAGTAGTGCTTTCTGTAATCAGGTTTCACTTGAAGAAGAGATGGCGATCTCAATGTGACTTCCCTGGTTAAGTAAAGTATACATCAAAATCTGTTTTTAGACACAATATGAGTCTATAGACGGTGATGACCAAAATCCGTTAGTCCATTTTCTTACAAATGGTGTGTTTTTAAGTACTCGTTTTGTAAGTAAATCGTAATGTAGGCCGTACCTGAAGTATTTTCTTTCCATAACATGGTGAAAGTGCATGTTTTGCTTGTAAGGCTTCTTAGTTGGGTGACTATGCGACTGAAGTCGGGGTAGTCCAGGTTATTCCATTACAAGGGGAAGAACAGAACGGGTAGTCCAGGTTATTCCATTACAAGGGGAAGAACAGAACGGGTAGTCCAGGTTATTCCATTACAAGGGGAAGAACAGAACGGGTAGTCCAGGTTATTCCATTACAAGGGGAAGAACAGAACGGGTAGTCCAGGTTATTCCATTACAAGGGGAAGAACAGAACGGGTAGTCCAGGTTATTCCATTACAAGGGGAAGAACAGAACGGGTAGTCCAGGTTATTCCATTACAAGGGGAAGAACAGAACGGGTAGTCCATTACAAGGGGAAGAACAGAACGGGTAGTCTAGGTTATTCCATTACAAAGGGAAGAACAGAACGGGTAGTCCAGGTTATTCCATTACAAGGGGAAGAACAGAACGGGTAGTCCCTTACAAGGGGAAGAACAGAACGGGTAGTCCCGGTTATTCCATTACAAGGGGAAGAACAGAACGGGTAGTCCATTACAAGGGGAAGAACAGAACGGGTAGTCTAGGTTATTCCATTACAAAGGGAAGAACAGAACGGGTAGTCCAGGTTATTCCATTACAAGGGGAAGAACAGAACGGGTAGTCCATTACAAGGGGAAGAACAGAACGGGTAGTCCCGGTTATTCCATTACAAGGGGAAGAACAGAACGGGTAGTCCATTACAAGGGGAAGAACAGAACGGGTAGTCCATTACAAGGGGAAGAACAGAACGGGTAGTCTAGGTTATTCCATTACAAGGGGAAGAACAGAACGGGTAGTCTAGGTTATTCCATTACAAGGGGAAGAACAGAACGGGTAGTCCATTAAAAGGGGAAGAACAGAACGGGTAGTCCATTACAAGGGGAAGAACAGAACGGGTAGTCCATTACAAGGGGAAGAACAGAACAGGTAGTCCATTACAAGGGGAAGAACAGAACGGGTAGTCTAGGCTTTTACCATCTTGTTTGGTGATGTTTCTGTTTATTTCTGTGAAAGCTGTGATGCATGGTGACTTGAGGTAGACATGGATCAGTGTAACTCAAAAGCTTCCACTGAAATCACAGGAGTCAAACCCCCTAAAAAAAACCATTTGGGCCTGTTGCTTTTAGTTGGTTGAAGGGGGAAAGAGAACCAGTCAGTGAAAGCAGAAGGGTGCTTTCTTTCTGTTTTTGAGGGGGGGAAAACATTTTTGGTTATTTTCATTCTTTTTATAAAGCAGGAGTGCAAGTTCATTGATTCTTGATCAGAACTACATTAATACCAAAAACCAAGTGATCAAAGCTGAACGGAGAATCCTGAAGGAGCTGGGCTTCTGTGTACACGTCAAGCACCCGCACAAGGTGAGTCCCTGTTACATCGCTCAGAATACACATACAGTGCAACTGTAGACCCAGCCGGTGCTATTCTTGCTCAAGTCACAGCTACATTTATCTCAACACTAGCATTAAGCCAACCTATTAGACTACACTACTACAATTACGTCATTGATAGTTTGTGTGACGCACATGACAGCTGTAGTTGTGGTGTTCAAGAACATTCTCTTCTCAGTACAGCCTGGTGGTTTGCATTCTCCCACACCTGGTGATTGTGAAACCGTGTTGATTATTGCATAATGTCAACTGGTCTTCTTCCAGATCATCGTCATGTACCTGCAAGTCCTGGAATGTGAGAAGAACCAGACTCTGGTCCAGACCGCCTGGTAAGTACATGGCCTGTACCCTAACTAACCCAGTGCCCTACGTCACAAACACCTGCTGTATCACCCTCTGTAACCTCTATTCTCTGATGGATTCATTAGTGTCTTATTGAGACCTGTTTGTTATCCTCTTGTCCATGCATGGCTATTTCTAGTCTATGATTCTGGTGCCCAGGGAACTCAGTTTAACTTTGTCCTTTCTCTCTACTCTTTGATTAAAGGGTAGTCCATGCTGGTAAGTCTCATAAAGAACCTCTGAAATCTGCTCCTCCAACCACATGACCTCAGGAGCGCCCCCATTGGCTGGCTGCCCTTCTCGGAGACAGCCAATCCAGTGAGAGCTCTCTGCCGAGATTCACTGAAGGGGGCGGGCCTTTCCCAACTGCCAGCATCGTCTTGTTTTCTCTTGGGGGTGTCCAGAAGGATTTGTATTTTTGGGGTTTTGCTTCCTAGGTTAAAGTTGTATAATTTTTTTCTAGATAGCTATATAGATAACTATTGCATTCTACTTATATTTTTTTTCTAGTTTACTTGCTCTAGATTTGAAGTAAACATATCCTGAAGTATTTTTTTTTGACTCAACCGTTTTCTGGGTATGCCTTTTTGATGCAGTAGTTAAAGTGTACTGTTGAACTGTCTATTTGATTTTCCCAAACTGACGTGGTCTCCAGACATGTCTTACAGGCTGATCCTGCTCAGGCTTTGTCTCCAAGGACCTGTCTCGCCACCCATCAATATCCAATGGCCACTTTTTGCAGTAATCTATCAGTAGTCCACCAGTCCAAAGTTCAAACCCTCAGCAAGTCTAGGGAAGCCTGTGTGAGCTGGTTTTCTGAATAATGTTTAATTGATCTGAAATCGTATGACAGACCACTTTTATTTTTAATTTAACTAGGCAAGTCAGTTAAGAACAAATTATTATACCCTGGCCAAAGCCTCCCTTAACACGGACAACGCTGGGCCAATTGTGCGCCGCCCTATGCCAGTCGCATTCCAGGACTGGCTCGGAATGGCTAAATGTAGTCAGACTATTCAGAGAAGCCCAGTTTAGATTTCAATGCGTTTCTTTTTTTGCATATCTTTTTTTTACCTTTATTTAACCAGGCAAGTCAGTTAAGAACAAATTCTTATTTTCAATGACGGCCTAGGAACAGTGTTCAGGGGCAGAACGACAGATTTGTACCTTGTCAGCTCGGGGGTTTGAACTTGAAACCTTCCGGTTACTAGTCCAACGCTCTAACCACTAGGCTACCCTGCCGCCCCAATCTTTACTATCAGCCCCAGCTTCCATTAACTTCTTAGGGCTGCAATCTCGTTAACGGGATCGATATGACAACAGCCAGTGAGAGTGCAGGGCGCCAAATTCAAAACAACAAAAATCTCAGAATTAAAATTCCTCAAACATACAAGTATCTTATACTGTTTTGAAGGTAATCTTGTTGTCCGGCCAAAGAGACGAGTCACAAAAAGCACAAATAGAGAAAATGAATCACTAACCTTTGATCTTCATCAGATGACACTCATAGGACACAATACATGTATGTTTTGTTTGATAAAGTTCATATTTATATTTAAAATAAATCTCAGTATACATTGTTCACTAGTTCCAAAAACATCCGGTGATATTGCAGAGAGCCACGTCATTTTACAGAAATACTCATTATAAATGTCAATGAAAATACAATTGTTAGACATGGAAATATAGATATACCGCTCCTTAATTGCAACCGCTGTGTCAGATTTCAAATAAACTACGGAAAAAGCAAACCATGCAATCTGAGAACGGCGCTAAGAAAAAATAAATGATCTGCCATGTTGGAGTCAACAGAAATCAGAAATAACATTATAAATATCCACTTACCTTTGATCTTCAATGCACTCCCAGGAATCCCAGCTCCGCATTAAATGTTTGATTTAGTTCGATAATGTCCATTATTTATGTCCAAGTAGCTACTTTTGTTGGGGCGTTTAGTGCACAAATCCAAACGCTCTTCCAGCCGGACATCAGAAAACTTCCAAAAGTTATATTTACAGGTCCTAGAAACATTTCAAACTAAGTATAGAATCAATCTTTAGGATGTTTTTATCATAAATCTTCAATAATCTTCCATCTGGAGAATTCCATTGTCTGTAGAAAAGCCATGGAACGTAGGTCGCTATCATGTGAAATGCTCATGACCAGGACCTGGCTCTCTGCCAGACCACTGACTCAAACAGCTCTCATCCGTCCCCACGGTAGAAGCCTCATTCAAGTTTCTAAAGACAGTTGACATCTAGTGGAAGCCTTAGGAAGTGCAACATAACCAATATCCCACTGTGTATTCAATAGGGGCTGGGTTGAAAATGGGCCGACCTCAGATTTCCCACTTCCTTGTTTGGATTTCTGTTATACTCACAGATATCATTCAAACAGTTTTAGAAACTTCTGAGTGTTTTCTATCCAATAATAATATGCATATATTAGCAACTGGGACTGAGGAGCAGGCCGTTTACTCTGGGCACCTTTCATCCAAGCGAATCAATACTGCCCCTGCAGCCATAAGAAGTTAAATCCTGAAGGGGACACGTTTTGAGTGGGTAGGGGTTCTACCAGCAGTGTTCTGTCACCCCCCCCCCCCCCCCTCATCTTTCTGTTTCAGTTTGTCTGTCTGACTGCTCGCTAGATGGCAAAACCATCAATCAGAAATGTCCATTGTCTGTCGGTGAGATGTTTCCATGTCTTGCCTGAGCTATAGCTTTATCAGGGTCACTGAAACTCCGACTACTACCCTGTTACCCGACATAACAGCATTGTGTAGGCCTTTTGATGGGAGTTCAAGTTGAAAGCTACTTAGAGATGATATCTTAACTAGAGTGCAGCATGCCATCCCATCCCACAGCTCTAGTCTGACCTGTCCAATCTCATCCTTGAGCTGTGGTTAAGGGAAACTTCCATCTCTCCTCTCAGCCAAGAGATGAGTTGTTGCCTCTATGGCTGCGACCTGCTAAAGGGCTGCATCATATCTCTGATCACCTCCACCTCGGTCTGCTCTGCATTCACCATCAGTTTGCATGTGCACTTTCCAAAGACATTTGAATAGTAGGACGCATGTCCACCTCTGAAATAGGACTTGAGTGGTTTTCATTTCTTTTGGACGTCCTATTGTTACGGTAAGGAGCTGTGGGCTCTAGCCCCGTTTGCACTGTCCTGTGTACAAGCTTTCATCTGTGACGCTGCATGTCCAGCTCAACACCAACATGGATGCACCTGAGAGAGAGAGAGAGAGAGGTAGCAGGACAAAGATAAACTAGTCTCCATACCATTGGCCTGTTACTATGTCAGACAAATCTGTCTTTTATTGGCATGGTCATCAACTGTGGTCCTCTAGAGCTGCAGTTTACAGGCTTTTGTTTCACCTGAGCAATAACACACGGTTCAAGTATTTAATGGTCAAGCTGGAACAAACTTGCACCCCTGTAGCTCTCGAGAACCAGCTGGTGACTGCCCAGACCACTGTGATATGGGCTGTTTGGGAGGAGATGGTGCTATGTTTCTGTATGTTGCTTGTGTCTTGTAGGAACTACATGAATGACAGCCTCAGGACCAATGTGTTTGTGAGGTTCCAAGCTGAAACTATCGCCTGTGCCTGCATCTACCTGGCTGCCAGAGCTCTGCAGGTACTGTTGGATTGGTCTTCTCCCCATCTCTAGTCTTCCACTTTTCCCCCAACATCTCTCCTGTAACAGGATGAGTCTCTTAAACGGTGTTCCCTACCCATCCCATTTTTATTTTCTTTAAATAGTCAAGTCAGTTAAGAACAAATTCTTATTTTCAATGACGGCCTAGGAACAGTGGGTTGGGGGGGGGGGGGCAGAACAACAGATTTTTACCTTGTCAGCTCAGGGATTCGATCTTGCAACCATTCGGTTACTAATCCAATGTTTACCATCATTAACTAAGTGCTGTGTGTCTGTAGATGCCTCTCCCGTCCAGACCTCACTGGTACCTGCTGTTTGGAGCCACAGAGGAGGAGATCAAGGATATCTGTATCACCACCCTCAAACTGTACACCAGGAAGAAGGTACATATCATCCCCCGAACCTTCTAGCAACCCTGCTGTATAACATAATCCACCACACAGTACCTTCTTAACCCCTCCCTGTCACATTCTCTCGACCAGCCGGACTATGACCACCTGGAGAAGGAAGTGGAGAAGAGGAAGATGTCTCTGCAGGAGGCCAAGCTGAAGGCTAAAGGGTTGAACCCCGATGGGACCCCAGCTCTGTCCAACCTGGGAGGCTTCTCACCTGGATCCAAACCCTGTGAGTTTACTTTACCATAGTTGTCAATTTAAAGCCTGAGTTGACAATAGCTGTCCAATTTTAAATAAGTGGGCAAGTCATCATAGATAAGTACTTAAAATAAAATAAAAAGTAACACAGTAGTGCAATAATATTCCATTTCTAAACGGGGACCACCCAGTCTAAAGACATGTTATGTGTTACCCAGGTTCTCCCAACATAGTGAAGGTGGAGGACAAATCGCCCAACCCCCAGGCTCTCAAACCTGTAAAGAAAGAGCCAGACAGCAGAGCCCAGGGCTCCAAGAGCCCACACAACGGGTGAGGGACACGCACACAGCTCTTTAACTACTCAACACAGCAGGGCCTTTCGTTCTGGAGGAAAAGGGCTTTATTTTCCCATTTTAAACACACCCCTGATGGAAATGGACCGTTTCAACTCTCCTTTCTCTCTCTCTGTCAGGCTGAGGAAGGAGGCTAAGATTGGGAGAAACAGCAGGAGTAGGAGTGGATCTCGTTCCAGAACTCGCTCGCGATCACGCTCCCCACGCAGACAGTAAGACTTTAGTACTTCATTCATTGTCTGCTTTACTGCGGTACTTTACAGCCAGTTTACTGCGGTACTTTACAGATGGTTTACTGAGGTACTTTACAGCCAGTTTACTGCGGTACTTTACAGATGGTTTACTGAGGTACTTTACAGCGGTACTTTACAGACGGTTTACTGCGCTACTTTACAGATGGTTTACTGCGCTACTTTACAGACGGTTTACTGTGCTACTTTACAGACGGTTTACTGTGCTACTTTACAGACGGTTTACTGCGCTACTTTACAGAAGGTTTACTGCGCTACTTTACAGACGGTTTACTGCGCTACTTTACAGAAGGTTTACTATGCTACTTTACAGACGGTTTACTGCGCTACTTTACAGAAGGTTTACTATGCTACTTTACAGACGGTTTACTGCGCTACTTTACAGAAGGTTTACTGTGCTACTTTACAGACGGTTTACTGCACTACTTTACAGCGCTACTTTGCAGAAGGTTTACTGCGCTACTTTACAGACGGTTTACTGCGCTACTTTACAGACGGTTTACTGCGCTACTTTACAGACGGTTTACTGGGCTACTTTACAGACGGTACTTTAACAGACAGTATTTTATAGAATGTACTTTACAGACAGTATTTTATAGAATGTACTTTACAGACAGTATTTTATAGAATGTACTTTACAGACGGTACTTTACAGACAGTATTTTATAGAATGTACTTTACAGACGGTACTTTACAGACTGTATTTTACAACCAGTGTCACACTGGTAGTAATATTCAACTGGAGTCTTAACTCTTTTCTTTACTCTCTCCAGTTACAACAGCCGGCGAAGTCGTTCTGGGACCTACAGTTCTCGTTCTCGCAGTCGCTCTCACAGCCGCAGCCCCTCACCCCGACGCCATCCGTCCTCCCCCCTCCTCCTCCCACACCTCAAGCCAAAGCCCGGCCACCATGGCAACATCGACCCCAAGCCATCGAGTCGTCATAGCAGCAGCGGCGGAGGGGCTCACAAGAGGAAGAGGTCAAGGTCGCGCTCTGCCAGCAAAGGAGAGAGGGAACGGGAGAGGGGGAGGGAGCGGGACAGAGACCGCAGCGCGTCGGACCTCTCTTCGGCCAAGAAGCACAAGCACGAGAGAGGTGGGGCTGGGGGAGGACATCACCGTGGAGACAGGAGGGAGCGGTCCAGGTCGTACGAACGAGAAAGGGCGCGCACCCACAAGACCAAACGCCATAGCAGCAGCAGTGGTGGACACTCAGGGCACGGACGCCATCGCCGCTGAACCAGGGGCAGGAGTCCCCTCCACTCCTTAATGCAGTTTTGTGTTCTGCTTTACCACAATCCTCCTTTTCAAACCTGTTTTAATTGACATGTAAATGCTGGACTTGGAGACAACATATTTACAGTGTAAAGATGGTTAAAACTGCTGATTTAGTGACAACGCTTTGATTTATAAAAGCGACTCTTCAGTGGAAGAAGGAATGAATGCGTGTACTACAAAATAATAATTCAGGAAAGACCTCAAGACTTTGTGGACTGAAGGAAGTGACTACCGGGTTCTGTTTGTTTTATCTAAAGCAGTGTTCTGTACAGATAGCAAAGGACTACTGGGCTTCTCTAGAAACAGGCTGTATCTTTTTACAGCTGAATGCAGACTCTTGATTTCAGAACCTTTTTAGGATCGTGGTGAATTTGTTACACTGGTTTTTAGTCTGCACGTGTTCATGTCTGATTTTTACTTAATAAAAAAAAATAAAAAAAGACAATTTAACTCCACTTCTCTTTTGTAACTCTGGACTACAGGTCATGAAAAGCTGCAATCTGCTGTAGGTGGTGTTCACACAGGGAGCCCAATTCTGATCTTTTTCCTCTAACCAATCAGATCAGCTCTGAGGTGATTGGTCAAAAGTAGGGATGACTCAACTACATTTTTGTACGATACCAATATCCAATATTGTCTTTGCCGAACCCCCCCCCCCCGCCCAATTCCCTTATTGAATTTTTTTTGTGGCCTTTTATGCATTCTAGTACAGTTAAATAGTTGAAACACTGACTAAAAAGTAATTTTGTTGACATTTACATGTCCCCATTACCAATAAAACATGATCAAAACCTATTTCTTTCACTTGCTGTTTTGTTCATTCACAACCAGAATTTCATCATACATGTCAACCAGTGAGGTTTCAGCTCTGTCCGTCCGCGGCCTCTTCCTCGTTGCGCATTGTCACTGTCCATTTCCATCTTGTCCAGCTTGGTAACGTTTCATGTAAACCCTGTCTGCATCAAGGTAGCGGTCCTTGTACCCAGCATGGTGGCGACACAGAGGCTCAGAGAGAATGCCACCGATTCGCTTGTTCACAGCCTCTAATAGAGTTTCAACCGTAAGGTATGTCGGCAGTTTTGTTGAGCAGGCGTTTCAATGCCGTGACAGACAGCATCACTTCTACTGTAGATGCTGTTGAGCTCATTTCTTGAGTCAGTTGTTCAAATTGAGTGTGTTCATGTTTCCAAGTATCAAACATGTTCTCAAATGCCATTTCAATGGCAGCAGCGGTTTGAGAATCAGCACATTCTTGAGCAATACGGCTTTCCTCAGTACGAGATCCTTGTTGACCCACTGTGCTGTCAGACTAGGCATGCTCATTGGTCCAAATGTCAGTCTTGAAGCTAATAGCAGAGACGCTCATAGATGTGGGTTTTAACAATATTGTAACTCCGGTAGAACAACATCTGAAAAATAGCACCTACTTGTTGCTGTTTTTCTGTGTAGCGCTGTGTTCTTCGTGGCATTACTACTACCTACGTTAATATATAGGTGTGCACGTCAGCTTTGACATTGGTTTTGCGCACAGATTTCGATATCGTGCATCCCTAGTCAAAAGCCCAATTAGTAGAAAAATATCAGAAATTGGTCAGCTTGTATGAATGCAGCCAAAATGGGGCCTGTTTAAACACAGGCCAAGTCCTCAGCCCCCAGCTTGGCATGACAACTATCTCTTTAAGTCGAGCAGGCCTCCTCTACTGGCAGCTAGGACTGCTGTCTTCATGATCCAAGTGTGAACAGCTGCCCTTCACATTCTGGTAATGTAATCTGTTATCACATAATCATTCTGCTAATCATCAGAGATTGCTACCATTTTAACATGGGAAGTAATTGCTCCTCTCGGGTAAATACTTTTCATTGAATTGATATATTAAAACCCAGTGTGATACCCCAGAGCTGTGTCATTCTAAACCTGCATATTATGCCTTATTACTCTGCAGAGTGTATAGGTAAGTGATACGGGTAGATAGGCCAAACATTGTTTAACAGGAAGTTCATGTTACAACATACGGATTGTATAATGTAGTTTGTCAAGTGTTCTGATGAGCATGTATAATGTTTCGCCACAAGAGGGCGGTATATACCACCCTGCATCCCACTGCTGGTTTGCCTCTGAAGCTCTAAGCAGGGTTGGTTCTGGTCAGTCCCTGGATGGGAGACCAGATTCTGATGGAAGTGGTATTGGATGGCCAGCAGGAGACACTCTTTCCTCTGGTATAAAATATATATATATATATCCCAATGCCCCAGGGCAGTGAGTGGGGACATTGCCCTTTGTACGGTGCCCTCTTTCGGATGGGATGTTAAACAGGTGGCCTGACTGGACACCATAGTCTAAGCTTATGACTACTGTTGAACAGAATACTAACCGGTGGTTCATTTCTATGTTTGTCTGTGCAATCTTTTTTGTTAACAACCATGTGTTAGTGTTTAAGGAAAGAAAACACACGTATAGGAACGTTTGCTCGACCTACATTCCTAATGTATGCCTGATTTTCCACTGGAAGGGTACTCAATGCGCTCTATGCCTCCACGTATAGGAAAGTTCGCTCGACCTACATTCCTAATGTATGCCTGATTTTCCACTGGAAGGGTACTCAATGCGCTCTATGCCTCCACGTATAGGAACGTTTTCTACATTCCTAATGTATGCCTGATTTTCCACTGGAAGGGTACTCAATGCGCTCTATGCCTCCACGTATAGGAACGTTTTCTACATTCCTAATGTATGCCTGATTTTCCACTGGAAGGGTAGTCAATGCGCTCTATGCCTCCACGTATAGGAACGTTTTCTACATTCCTAATGTATGCCTGATTTTCCACTGGAAGGGTACTCAATGCGCTCTATGCCTCCACGTATAGGAAAGTTTGCTCGACCTACATTCCTAATGTATGCCTGATTTTCCACTGGAAGGGTACTCAATGCGCTCTATGCCTCCACGTATAGGAAAGTTTGCTCGACCTACATCCCAAATGTATGCCTGATTTTCCACTGGAAGGGTACTCAATGCGCTCTATGACTCCACGTATAGGAAAGTTTGCTCGACCTACATTCCTAATGTATGCCTGATTTTCCACTGGAAGGGTACTCAATGCGCTCTATGCTTCCACGTATAGGAAAGTTCACTCGACCTACATTCCTAATGTATGCCTGATTTTCCACTGGAAGGGTACTCAATGCGCTCTATGCCTCCACGTATAGGAAAGTTTGCTTGACCTACATTCCTAATGTATGCCTGATTTTCCACTGGAAGGGTACTCAATGCGCTCTATGCCTCCACGTATAGGAACGTTTTCTACATTCCTAATGTATGCCTGATTTTCCACTGGAAGGGTACTCAATGCGCTCTATGCCTCCACGTATAGGAATGTTTTCTACATTCCTAATGTATGCCTGATTTTCCACTGGAAGGGTACTCAATGCGCTCTATGCCTCCACGTATAGGAACGTTTTCTACATTCCTAATGTATGCCTGATTTTCCACTGGAAGGGTACTCAATGCGTTCTATGCCTCCACGTATAGGAAAGTTTGCTTGACCTACATTCCTAATGTATGCCTGATTTTCCACTGGAAGGGTACTCAATGCGCTCTATGCCTCCACGTATAGGAACGTTTTCTACATTCCTAATGTATGCCTGATTTTCCACTGGAAGGGTACTCAATGCGCTCTATGCCTCCACGTATAGGAACGTTTTCTACATTCCTAATGTATGCCTGATTTTCCACTGGAAGGGTAGTCAATGCGCTCTATGCCTCCACGTATAGGAACGTTTTCTACATTCCTAATGTATGCCTGATTTTCCACTGGAAGGGTACTCAATGCGCTCTATGCCTCCACGTATAGGAAAGTTTGCTCGACCTACATTCCTAATGTATGCCTGATTTTCCACTGGAAGGGTACTCAATGCGCTCTATGCCTCCACGTATAGGAAAGTTTGCTCGACCTACATCCCTAATGTATGCCTGATTTTCCACTGGAAGGGTACTCAATGCGCTC
The DNA here is from genome assembly GCF_002021735.2 of Oncorhynchus kisutch. Lineage (NCBI taxonomy): Eukaryota > Metazoa > Chordata > Actinopteri > Salmoniformes > Salmonidae > Oncorhynchus > Oncorhynchus kisutch. The sequence goes on along the minus strand of NC_034188.2, from coordinate 84,464,806 downwards.
TATGACTCCACGTATAGGAAGGTTTGCTCGACCTACATTCCTAATGTATGCCTGATTTTCCACTGGAAGGGTACTCAATGCGCTCTATGCTTCCACGTATAGGAAAGTTCGCTCGACCTACATTCCTAATGTATGCCTGATTTTCCACTGGAAGGGTACTCAATGCGCTCTATGCCTCCACGTATAGGAACGTTTTCTACATTCCTAATGTATGCCTGATTTTCCACTGGAAGGGTACTCAATGCGCTCTATGCCTCCACATATAGGAATGTTTTCTACATTCCTAATGTATGCCTGATTTTCCACTGGAAGGGTACTCAATGCGCTGTATGCCTCCACGTATAGGAACGTTTTCTACATTCCTAATGTATGCCTGATTTTCCACTGGAAGGGTACTCAATGCGCTCTATGCCTCCACGTATAGGAAAGTTTGCTCAACCTACATTCCTAATGTATGCCTGATTTTCCACTGGAAGGGTACTCAATGCGCTCTATGCCTCCACGTATAGGAAAGTTTGCTCGACCTACATCCCTAATGTATGCCTGATTTTCCACTGGAAGGGTACTCAATGCGCTCTATGCCTTCACGTATAGGAAAGTTTGCTCGACCTACATTCCTAATGTATGCCTGATTTTCCACTGGAAGGGTACTCAATGCGCTCTATGCCTCCACGTATAGGAAAGTTTGCTCGACCTACATTCCTAATGTATGCCTGATTTTCCACTGGAAGGGTACTCAATGCGCTCTATGCCTCCACGTATAGGAAAGTTTGCTCGACCTACATTCCTAATGTATGCCTGATTTTCCACTGGAAGGGTACTCAATGCGCTCTATGCCTCCACGTATAGGAACGTTTGCTCGACCTACATTCCTAATGTATGCCTGATTTTCCACTGGAAGGGTACTCAATGCGCTCTATGCCTCCACGTATAGGAACGTTTGCTCGACCTACATTCCTAATGTATGCCTGATTTTCCACTGGAAGGGTACTCAATGCGCTCTATGCCTCCACGTATAGGAAAGTTTGCTCGACCTACATTCCTAATGTATGCCTGATTTTCCACTGGAAGGGTACTCAATGCGCTCTATGCCTCCACGTATAGGAAAGTTTGCTCGACCTACATTCCTAATGTATGCCTGATTTTCCACTGGAAGGGTACTCAATGCGCTCTATGCCTCCACGTATAGGAACGTTTTCTACATTCCTAATGTATGCCAGATTTTCCACTGGAAGGGTACTCAATGCGCTCTATGCCTCTGGCAGTATATTACAGTATGTGATCAAGAACCTAACTCTGCAAACACGTTGTGAAATCGCACATTTCCAGACTAAAGATTTTCTTATGAGCAAGCTTAGAACGACCCATACATTCCAGCACTCTAGAACCCCACAGCGAGGGAGCAGATCACTACGGCTTTTAAAGCCCGACTTGCACAAAAACACATGTATGACTTGTCTTGATAGAAGAGAGAGTAAGACAACACAGGGTCCTACAGTAGATAGCAGAGAGAGTAAGACAACACAGGGTCCTACAGTAGATAACAGAGAGTAAGACAACACAGGGTCCCTACAGTAAACAGAGAGAGTAAGACAACACAGGGTCCTACAGTAGATAACAGAGAGAGTAAGACAAAACCGGTTCCTACACTAAACAGAGAGAGTAAGACAACACAGGGTCCTACAGTAAACAGAGAGAGTACATGCATTTTCTAATAGTAATAATGTCTTATTTTAAGCGCTTTTCAAGACATCCAAAGTAACTTTACATGCGCAAGAAAATCACCTTGAGAGGCAATTATATAAAATTACATTAAACATGATGACAGAATGAGCATGGAGACCTCCACACACGATGACAGACTGAGCATGGAGACCTCCACACACGATGACAGACTGAGCATGGAGAACACTACACACGATGACAGACTGAGCATGGAGAACACTACACATGATGACAGACTGAGCATGGAGACCTCCACACACGATGACAGACTGAGCATGATGACCTCCACACACGATGACAGACTGAGCGTGGAGACCTCCACACACGATGACAGACTGAGCATGGAGACCTCCACACACGATGACAGACTGTGCGTGGAGACCTCCACACACGATGACAGACTGAGCATAGAGACCTCCACACACGATGACAGACTGAGCATAGAGACCTCCACACACGATGACAGACTGAGCATGGAGACCTCCACACACGATGACAGACTGAGCGTGGAGAACACTACACATGATGACAGACTGAGCATAGAGAACACTACACATGATGACAGACTGAGGATAGAGAACACTACACATGATGACAGACTGAGGATAGAGAACACTACACATGATGACAGACTGAGGATAGAGAACACTACACATGATGACAGACTGAGCATAGAGAACACTACACATGATGACAGATTGAGCATAGAGAACACTACACATGATGACAGACTGAGCATAGAGAACACTACACATGATGACAGACTGAGCATAGAGAACACTACACATGATGACAGACTGAGCATAGAGAACACTACACATGATGACAGACTGCGCATAGAGAACACTACACATGATGACAGACTGACCAGAGAAGTGAACTAGACAGAGGATAAAAGCTAAGACAGAGAATCTGGGTAAGCCTGTGTGAAGAGGTTTGTCTTTAGTGTGGACTTATCATAATGTGGACTTAACATGTGTATGGATTGTGAGGTTCTGACATGGAGAGGGAGGGAGTCCCAGAGTTGGGGAGCTGGAGTGGAGCCTGGTGAGAGGGAGGGTGAGGAGGCTATTGCCAGAGGAGTGCAGTGAACAGGAGGGAGTGTAGGGGTGCAGCAGGTCAGTCAGGTATATAGGCGCCAGTCCATTGAGTGCTTTTTAGGTGAGCGTGAGCAGTTTGAAGATGATCCTGTATGGAAGTGGGGGTGATGTCGTCCCAGGGTGTGGTGTTTGTGAGGACTCGTGCAGCTACATTTTGAACATCTTGATGTCCACCCAGTGTTTTGGCGGGGGGTGTCCATAGAGAAGGCCGTCAGAGTAGTCCAGGCAAGATAAACCAAGACGTGAATGAGGGTTTCAGCAGTGGGGTCAGTGAGAGAGGCTCTGAGTCGTGAGATGTTTTTAAGGTGTAAGAAGATTAACTTGGCGATGTGGGATTCAATTGTAACACCAAGGTTCCTGACTGTGGAGTTGGAGGGGACGGTGCAACCGCGATTATCATGTTGAGATCACCCAGTTTCTTGATGAGGGAGTCGGGGTCTGTCATATGCCAAATAATGTCCCCCTCTGTGACACAATGGGATGTGATAAACTATTAGCGTCCGTTGCCATATCAACGGTATTATGACTAAATGATTAGAACTTTGTAGATCATTACAACCTAAATAGTTTTTGTTTTTGTTTTATTTTGCTAATAAAATGAAAACATGACTTTAAACTACTTTTGTGTGACTTGTTAACATGACAACAACATGAAATCCACGTCTTAAAAGATGCTATGTTTCAGAAATAGCAAAGAAAACATGTCATCTGCTCGACACATTAAAGTTACTTACCTTACAGATCACAACGTCTGCTAATTTACACTCCACTCATATGGAAATTCATTTGATTCATACACTGGCTTGTCTGGCTGTCATGTTTATATTTTCATTTACAATAACAGCTTACAGACGGTAGGCAATTAAGGTCACAGTTATGAAAACATTAAGGAGGCCTCTCTACGGACTCTGAAAAACACAAAGAGAAAGATGCCCAGGGTCCCTGCTCATCTGTGTGAACGTGCCTTAGGCATGCTGCAAGGAGGCATGAGGACTACAGATGTGGCCAGGGAAATAAATTGCACCTGGGACCTGTTGGATCATCTGGGGTCTGGGTCCTAAAGTCATGGAGGTAAATTGAGGAGGTACATTTTTATAAACTCAGCATAACTACCATTTCTTTCTTTCTCAAATGTCAACCAAAGCTTAACATTTACTGTCTATTAGGCTTCACTGAAGTGTAGGGCGTCAGGGCTTTCAGTGGTCAACCATCCAACAGCCACAACTGGAGCAGATTGTAGGCTTCAACTGGAGCAGATTGTAGGCTTCAACTGGAGCAGATTGTAGGCTTCCATCGAGACAAAGGGAAACATATATTGTGCAAATGCAAATAGTTATTATCTGAGATTGTTTTATATTCACCTTAACAGATGGTGACCCCAGCTAGCAGTGAAAGAGCTGTTTCCCAGCTCTCGCCTTCCTTTCGTCTTTCTTTCAAACCAAGTCATTCTCCCGGATGTCGAAACACTTGGTCCCCTTCTTGATTCTCCTCCTGTAACTCTCCTTCTGTTTCTCCTGCGCCTTGTCCATGTTCAGTCTCACCTTGAATGATGACAGGAATGAATGAGATTATATTTCATATTACAAATACATTTCTTACCAGGGTTGTGTTGGTTACTTTTTAAATGTAGATTACTTTCCCCTTAAGAGGCATTAGAAGAAGACAAAATGTATGTTACCAATTGAACGACATCTATTGCAGGATAAATCACTGTTAAAGTTTACATAGCTGGACATATCTGGATGTTATATTTTACTTTATGGATTGTTTATGTTGGCTTCTTCTAACCTGTCGCTTTCTACTACATATAATAATACGATTCAATTATATCTTTACATTAAAAACCAAAGTCTATCAGAATTCCAGTCATTACAATAAATGATATACCCCTTGATTTTCAAGAATAGGACTTGGAAATATAGAAGTATAGATCAGCCAAACTGTTTAACCTTAGCATGACCCCAAAACTATGGACTTGTTAGCCAGCCCTACTCTGTTGTTTATTTTGTCATGGAGGACTGATTGGGCTCATTGATTCGATGCTGCGCTCATGGAATGGCCTGCTTTGAGCACGACTGAAAAGGGCTATTTACATGTGAAAAATGAATGCCATGTGCTACATTTGCTATAGGCCTATTGTTACTCTTTTAGTTGGTGACACTTTGATATATTGATAATATGCAGCTGTTTAAAGGGCAAATCCACAGATGAAACAATAACAAAATGGTTGCCCCGCCTCTGTTTTAGGGAAAAAGCTGAGGGATGGGCCTGTAGAAATGTAACCCTCTCAGATGAATAGACAGAACTATGGATGTAAGGACAGACCAGCCATGATATCACAATGTTTTAACCATATTATCAGGATATACAGTGTTTGTTTACATTTACAATGTTTACTAACATTGGAGAAAAACAAGTTTATATTTTGGGTTCTCTTGGAGTGTGATAGATGAACTAAGCTCATGAGTAATTTATAAGTTATATTTTTCAAGAATCAATGGATATATCAATGGATATATCAATGGATATATACATACAGTTGAAGTTCAAGGCTATCAGACTGTTAAATAGTCATCACTAGCACATTAGAGTCTGCTGCCTATATATATAGACTTGAAATCACTGGCTACTTTAATAAATGGAACGCTAGTCACTTTAATAATGTTTACATACACTTGAAGTCGGAAGTTTACATAAACTTAGGTTGGAGTCATTAAAAATCATTTTTCAACCACTCCACAAATGTCTTGTTAACAAACTATAGTTTTGGCAAGTCGTTTAGGACATCTACTAATTTTTCCAACAATTGCTTACAGACAGATTATTTTACAAGTAATTCACTGTATCACAATTCTAGTGGGTCAGAAGTTTACATACACTAAGTTGACTGTGCCTTTAAACAGCTTGGAAAATTCCAGAAAATGATGTCATGGCTTTAGAAGCTTCTGATAGGCTAATTGATATAATTTGAGTGAATTGGAGGTGTACCTGTGGATGTATTTCAAGGCCTACCTTCAAACTCAGTGCCTCTTTGCTTGACATCATGGGAAAATCAAAAGAAATCAGCCAAGATGTCAGATTTGTTCTTTTAGACCTCCACAAGTCTGGTTCATTCTTGGGAGCAATTTCCAAACGCCTGAAGGTACCACGTTCATCTGTACAAACATAGTGCGCAAGTATGAACACCATGGGACCACGCAGCCGCCATACCGCTCAGGAAGGAAACATGTTCTGTCTCCTAGAGATGAACGTACTTTGGTGCGAAAAGTGCAAATCAATCCCAGAACAACAGCAAAGGACCTTGTGAAGATGCTGGAGGAAACAGGTACAAAAGTATCTATATCCACAGTAAAACGAGTCCTATATCGACATAATCTGAAAGGCCGCTCAGCAAGGAAGAAGCCACTGCTCCAAAACCGCCATAAAAAAGCCAGCCTACGGTTTGCAACTGCACATGGGGACAAAGATCATACTTTTTGGAGAAATGTCCTCTGGTCTGATGTAACAAAAATAGAACTGTTTGGCCATAATGACCATCATTATGTTTGGAGGAGAAAGGGGGAGGCTTGCAAGCCGAAGAACACCATCCCAACCGTGAAGCATGGGGGTGGCAGCATCATGTTGTAAGGGTGCTTTTGCTGCAGGAGGGACTGGTGCATTTCACAAAATAGATGGCATCATGAGTGTGGAAAATGATGTGGATATATTGAAGCAACATCTCAAGACATCAGTCAGCAAGTTAAAGATTGGTCTCAAATGGGTCTTCCAAATGGACAATGATCCCAAGCATACTCCCAAAGTTGAGCTTAGTTCAACTGTCACACCCCATGAGAACCCGAAATATAAACTTCTTTATCTTGGATGGACGGAAAATAAATTAACAGCGGACAATCATTTTTACCTGGTGAAAAACCTCGTTCTCAGTCCGTGCCTGAAGGTGGTCTTTAAAGGCATTCTGATCTGGTTCGACAACTTCCACCACGTAAAGTGGGGTTTCAGTGATCTGAAAGTACGTTATACAAAACTAACAATAGACAAACAACAACACTACGTAAATCACACATATGAAATACTACAGTATACGCAATAATTGTATATATAATTGCATTGTTTACCTCAGTCAACAGCTGCGGCTCCCGTCCATACCAGATGGAGGCCTGGAGGCTGCTGTTGTGTGGCAAGAGAATTACCTTCCTGATACCAATCAAAGGACTTGCCCATACAGTCTTGAGGGTCTGGTTGGTCCAGTCACCAAACCTGGAGGAGGGGGTAGGAAAGCGATATCTATTGACAATGTAAGATATTGAAATATGTCTGATTGTGTACCATGGAAAAACAAAAAACAATTGTAAAAAAAACACACAAAAAACAAACATTGGTGACAGAATATAACCTGTAACATCCGTACCTGGTTCCATCGTTCATGAACTCGGTCACAAGAGCACATACTCTTCCTTTACCTTCCTTAATGGGTATTGCCTCCAACCACTTGGTAAAGTGATTGGTCGCAATCAGACACCAGCTGTTGTCATTCCTGGATTTCGTGAAGGGTCCGATGAAGTTCACCCCAAAAATGTATATTTGAGATCATTTAAATGATGACAGCTTGGCACTCTTGGCATTCTCTCAACCAGCTTCATGATGTAGTCACCTGGAATGCATTTCAATTAACAGGTGTGCCTTGTTAAAAGTTAATTTGTGGAATTTCTTTCCTTCTTAATCCATTTGAGCCAATCAGTTGTGTTGTGACAAGGTAGGGAAAGGGGGATACCTAGTCAGTTGTACAACTGAATGCCTTCAACTGAAATGTGTCTTCCACATTTAACCCAACCCCTCTGAATCAGAGAGGTGTGTGGGGCTGCCTTTAATCGACATCCACGTCTTCGATGCCCGGGGAACAGTGGGTTAGCAGCCTTGCTCAGGGGCAGTATGACATATTTTTACCTTGTCAGCTCGGGGATTTGAGTCCAATTAGAGCCCAACGCTCTAACCACTAGGCAAATTGATAGGGGTGGTGTACAGAAGATAGCCCTATTTGGTAAAAGACCAAGTCCATATTATGGCAAGAACAGCTCATTACTTTAAGACATGAAGGTCAGTCAATCATGACAATTTCAAAAACTTTGAAAGTTTCAACTTCTGGGTGACAGGGGGCAGTATTTTCACATCCGGATGAAATGCCCAAATTCAACTGCCTGCTACTCATCCCCAGAATATAAGATATGCATATCATTAGATTTGCATAGAAAACACTCTGAAGTTTCTAAAACTGTTTGAATCATGTCTGTGAGTATCACAGAACTTATTTAGCAGGCGAAACCCCGAGGACAAACCATTCAGATTTGTTTGTTGTTGAGGTCACTCACTTTTCAATGAGTTTTCATTGGGAATCCAGATTTCTAAGGGACCTTATTGCAGTTCCTATCACTTCCACTGGATGTCAACAGTCTTTAGAAATTGGTTGAGGTTTTTCCTTTTGTGTAATGAAGAAGTACGGCCATCTTGAACGAGGGTTACTTGAAGTGTACTGTTAGATAGAGGCGCGTGACCAGAAAGCTAGCTACAGTTTGTTTTCCTCCTGTATTGAACACAGATCATCCCGTCTTCAATTTTAGCGATTATTAATGTAAAAAAATACCTAAAGTTGTATTACAAAAGTAGTTTGAAATGTTTTGACAAAGTTTACAGGTAACTTTTTAGATATTTTGTAGTCACATTGCGCAAGTTGGAACCAGTGTTTTTCTGGATCAAACGCGCCAAATAAATTGACATTTTGGATATATATCAACGTAATTAATCAAACAAAAGGACCATTTGTGATGTTTATGGGACATATTGGAGTGCCAACAAAAGAAGCTCGTCAAAGCTAAGGCATGAATTATATTTGTATTACTGCGTTTTGTCATGCCTGCAGGGTTGAAATAGGCTTTTCTCTCTTTGTTTACGGAGGTGCTATCCTCAGATAATAGCATCGTTTGCTTTCGCCGAAAAGCCTTTTTGAAATCTGACATGTTGGCTGGATGTAGCTTTGTGTAGCTTTAATTTGCTATCTTGCACGTGTGATTTAATGAAAGCATTTTCCCTGGCTTTTGGCCAGGTGGGACGCTAGCATCCCACATATCCCAGAGAGATTATGTAACAGACACATCTCAAGATCAACTGTTCAGAGGAGACTAGGTGAACAGGCAATCATGGTCGAATTGCTGCAAAGAAACCACTACTAAAGGACACCAATAAGAGACTTGCTTGGGCCAAGAAACACGAGCAATGGACATTAGATTGGTGGAAATCTGTCCTTTGGTCTGATGAGTCCAAATTTGACATTTCTGGAGAGACGCAGAGTAGGTGAACGGATGATCTCTGCATGTGTAGTTCCCACCGTGAAGCATGGAGGAGGAGGTTTGATGGTGTGGGGATGCTTTTATGGTGACACTGTCAGTGATTTATTTAGAATTCAAGGCACACTTAACCAGCATGCTACCACAGCATTCTGCAGCGATACGCCATCCCATCTGGTTTCAGCTTAGTTGGACAATCATTTGTTTTTCAACAGGGCAATGACCCAACACACCTCCAGGCTGTGTAAGGGCTATTTGACCAAGAAGGGGAGTGATGGAGTGCTGCATCAGATGACCTAGCCTCCACAATCACTCGACCTCAACCAAATTGAGATGGTTTGGGATGAGTTGGACCACAGAGTGAAGGAAAAGCAGCCAACAAGTGCTCAGCGTATGTAGGAACTCCTTCAAGACTATTGGAAAAGCATTCCAGGTGAAGCTGGTTGAGAGAATGCCAAGAGTGTGTAAAGCTGTCATCAAGAGAAAGGGTGGTTACTTTGAAGAATCCAAAATATAAAATATATTTTGATTTGTTTAACACTTTTTTTGGTTACTACATGTTTCCATATGTGTTATTTCATTGTATTGATGTCTTCACTAATATACAATGTACAAAATAGTCAAAATAAAGTAAAACCCTTGAATGAGTAGGTGTGTCCAAACTTTTGACTGGTACAGTATATGTATAGCTAGCAACATGTAGATGACCAACTAGTTAGATGGAAAATGGTTGTGCATAGCTAAATCCGTCCAGTTATCGAATAGAAGTTAACTGCTTAATGTTACCCTGAATTGTGAATTTATCTTAATGTTTCACCACTTGTCGAGATCAGTGGTGCCATCATAGTACTTTTCCTGGTTGGAAGATAAAATCCCCTCGAGGGATGCCATTGAAGTGCAAGCTACATACAAACAGAAAGCTACAATAACAGTTACAGTAGCTATCTAGCTAACATTAGCTAAATAAAACTGTCTGGCTAGCTAGCTGGCTAGGAGACAACCCTTGTTTTAAGGGGGTCCAGAACATCCTGGTGGGAGGAGAGCTGTTCTGTTCTATGAGCCTCCCTCCTACTGTTCTCCCTGTTTTCACTACTGTAGCTGGCCAGCTGACTAGGCAGACTGAGGTAAACATGTATAGTAGCTTGCAACGGCAATCTAAAAACAGCTTAGATTATTTCATCCTATTTAACAATATCTTCTTATATAAAGACAAATATATGGTGAAGAATGCATGTTCTCTTTCCAGTCTTTTCGGTCCTCTGAATCAGCAGGTAGTCAGCAGGTTCTCAGTCAAAAAATCATCCTCGGAGAGCAATTCTGAGGTAATCATTTTGCGCGGACTGAGTGAGCGCTTATGATGAGAAATAGAACGGATGCTTTCGTTCATTGCGCAATCCGGTGACAATTTTGCAATTTCTAGCAACAGCCGGTGAGCATGATCCCTGTTTTGTCGTCATTTCGTTTAAAAAAGTTATTGCTCATCCACTTTAGACAACAGAGGGGGGTGACGGAGTGAAGTTGGGTTTACTGTGGATGTAGATGTGTGTCATCTGCAATAACAGTGAAAATTGAGTCCAAATTGATGGAGGATCTGACCAAGGAGTAGCATGTAAATACTAAACAGTAATGGACCTAACACTGAGCCTTGTGGGACACCTTGTGACACAGGGGCTGGGGCAGACAAGCAGTTGCCAAGGGTTACAAACGGCTGTCTATCAGATAGATTGGAGTGGAACCAGGCAAGGGGTGTTTACGGAAAGTTCAAATCAGTTCAAATCTGATGACAGTGTCAAATGCTGCAGATGATAAAGATGTCACACCTTAATCTGCTTCACCAGTCTTTGTGATTGTCTCAACCCCCCTCCAGGTGTCGCCCATCTTCCCCATTATCCCCAGTGTACTTATACCTGTGTTCTCTGTTTGTCTGTTGCCAGTTTGTTTTGTTTTGTCAAGCCAACCAGCGTTTTTTCCCATGCTCCTGTTTTCTAGCTTTCCCGGTTTTTGATCATTCTGCCTGCCTTGACTCTTAGCCTGCCTGTCGTTCTGTATCTTGTTATACCATCCTGAATTACTGACCTCTGCCTGCCCTTACCCTGACCCTGAGCCTGCCTGCCGTTCTGTACCTTTCGGACTCTGCTCTGGACTATTGACCTCTGTCTGCCCTTGACCTGTCGTTGGCATGCCCCCGTTTTTGTAAAAAACTTTTGGTACTTCAAAACTGTGGCAAGTAAGTCCTTGCAGTTGTGAACGTGGTCGTTCTATGGCTCCTTATGAATACGGAGCCCTGTCCATTTGTAGAGCCGTTCTAAACTCAGCAAAAAAATAAACGTCCTCTCACTGTCAACTGTGTTGATTTTCAGCAAACTTAACGTGTAAATGTTTGTATGAACATAACAAGATTCAACAAGCGAGACATAAACTGAACAAGTTCCACAGACATCTGACTAACAGAAATTGAATAAAGTGTCCCTGAACAAAGGGGGGGTCAAAATCAAAAGTAACAGTCAGTATCTGGTGTGGCCACCAGCTGCATTAAGTACTGCAGTGCATCTCCTCCTCGTGGACTGCACCAGATTTGCCAGTTCTTGCTGTGAGATGTTACCCCACTCTTCCACCAAGGCACCTGCAAGTTGCCGGACATTTCTGGGGGAATTGCCCTAGCCCTCACCCTCTGATCCAACAGGTCCCAGGCGTGCTCAATGGGATTGAGATCCGGACTCTTCGCTGGCCATGGCAGAACACTGACATTCCTGTCTTGCAGGAAATCACACACAGAACGAGCAGTATGGCTGGCGACATTGTCATGCTGGAGGGTCATGTCAGGATGAGCCTGCAGGAAGGGTACCACATGAGGGAGGAGGATGTCTTCCCTGTAACGCACAGCGTTGAGATTGTCTGCAATGACAACAAGCTCAGTCCGATGATGCTGTGACCCGCCCCAGACCATAACGGACCATCCACCTCCAAATCGATCCTGCTCCAGAGTTCAGGCCTCGGTGTAACGCTCATTCCTTCGACAATAAACGCAAATCCGACCATCACCCCTGGTGAGACAAAACGGTGACTCGTCAGTGAAGAGCACTTTTTGCCAGTCCTGTCTGGTCCAGCGACGGTGGGCTTCTGCCCATAGGCGACGTTGTTACTGGTGAGGACCTGCCTTACAACAGGCCTACAAGCCCTCAGTCCAGCCTCTCTCAGCCCATTGCGGACAGTCTGAGCACTGATGGAGGGATTGTGCGTTCCTGGTGTAACTCGGGCAGTTGTTGTTGCCATCATGTACCTGTCCTGCAGATGTGATGTTCGGCTGTACCGATCCTGTGTAGGTGTTGTTACACGTGGTCTGCCACTGCGAGGATGATCAGCTGTCCGTCCTGTCTCCCTGTAGCGCTGTCTTATGCGTCTCACAGTATGAACATTGCAATTTATTGCCCTTGCCACATCTGCAGTCCTCATGCCTCCTTGCAGCATGCCTAAGGCACATTCACGCAGATGAGCAGGGACCCTGGGCATCTTTCTTTTGGTGTTTTTCAGTCCGTAGAGAGGCCTCTTTAGTGTCCTACGTTTTCATACCTGTGACCTTAATTGCCTACCGTCTGTAAGCTGTTAGTGTCCTAACCACCGTTCCACAGGTACATGTTTATTAATTATTTATGGGAAACAGTGTTTAAACCCTTTACAATGAAGATCTGTGAAGTTATTTGGATTTTTATGGGGACAAGTGTTGAGTATGTTTAATTAATAAAGAGTACATCTCCGTTAGACAGTAGGGCTACTGGGGGCTAATATTCATGTCATTTAAGGTCAGTGAACATCTCCCATTTGGAGTAAGAGGGGCCACATCTACAATGAATAAGCAGGAAATCCAGAACCTTCAAACCAGGATTTATGGAAAACCTGACATTTTTGGGGAATGTGCAACCCTAAACAGGACTGTGACACGATGCTACTCTCTGCATTGTAGAAACCGCTTCCAGTAAAACATGGCCAATGAGTGTTGGAAATCCCTGCCATCTGACCTAAAGAGATCGCTAATTATCGCCTCTGACCCGGCCACCCTGTGGCATTCACACCGTTCTCTCTGGTTCCTTGATTTTTGTTTTGTTGGCAGGTCAGTTATCTAACTGAAGAGGAAGAAGTGACGATAAATCTTTATCATCGCAGAGCGAGGTCTCGATGATGACAAATGGCGGTGTTCTTCAAGAAATTGTTTAGTGAAAGACGGAATGGGAAGATACAGCGAGAGAAAGAGAGACAAAAATAGAAAGAGAAAAAGAAAGAGCATATAGCTTTCAGGCCTGGTGTTAAATCTTCCTCATCCCCAGGTGACAGGTCTTGGTGACCCTGACATCTCCGGGTGACAGGTCTGGGTGACCCTGACATCTCCGGGTGACAGGTCTTGGTGACCCTGACATCTCCGGGTGACAGGTCTTGGTGACCCTGACATCTCCGGGTGACCCTGACATCTCCGGGTGACAGGTCTTGGTGACCCTGACATCTCCGGGTGACAGGTCTTGGTGACCCTGACATCTCCGGGTGACCCTGACATCTCCGGGTGACAGGTCTTGGTGACCCTGACATCTCCGGGTGACAGGTCTGGGTGACCCTGACATCTCCAGGTGACAGGTCTTGGTGACCCTGACATCTCCGGGTGACAGGTCTGGGTGACCCTGACATCTCCAGGTGACAGGTCTTGGTGACCCTGACATCTCCGGGTGACAGGTCTGGGTGACCCTGACATCTCCGGGTGACAGGTCTTGGTGACCCTGACATCTCCGGGTGACAGGTCTTGGTGACCCTGACATCTCCGGGTAACAGGTCTTGGTGACCCTGACATCTCCGGGTGACAGGTCTTGGTGACCCTGACATCTCCGGGTGACAGGTCTTGGTGACGCTACATCTGCTGTGGGAGAATTCTCCGACCCTCCACTGACTTAATCTACTCAGAAAAACTGAGGATTCACTGGTATTCCCATAAATGGAGAACTAGTTTTGAATGTTGGTTGGAGAAATTCCTCTTCATATTATGAATAATTAGCCTCAATTGTCTTCAGAATGGTCCATTTTAAAATGGGCCCATTGTTGAATACACAGGTCCTTCCAACCCCTTCTGCAGATGATAAAACAGTCTCCAGAAATGCTTGTGATTTCTCTAATGAGAGCATAATGACATCTATTGGCACAAGGAGTGTTTAACACATGTTTAACACATAACCCTGCTGTATAAGGAAGTCTGTATGCCACATTTTTTTCAACATGATACATTGTCATGGTAACAGCTCATGAAAATCTTACTACACACTCGACAGCTTGGTGACGCATGAATTCAACATGTAAAAGTTGAGTTACCGCCAATATAAACTCTCTGAAACCTGGTGAACGGACCTACAAACAGAATTCATTACCATTGCATTGTGCAATCAAAGCAATCTGCACGCATCACTAACATGCATCACATGGCATGGTTGGCATCTGGTGTGTGTGTGTGTGTGTGTGTGTGTGTGTGTGTGCGTGTGCGTGTGCATGTGTTTTACCACATTATCAGGACCAGAATGTTCTGACAAGTCACCAGCATATCATTAAGGGTTAGATGTTTAGGGTTAAGTTTAGGGGTTTTGGAGTTAGGGTTAGGGAAAATAGGATTTTGAATGGGAATACATTTGTATTCCAGAAAGTTCCGAAAAATCACATTGTGATTGTGTGTGTGTGTGAGTATGTGTGTGTGTGTGTGATTGCTGGTCTGTTCAGTGTTAGCTGAATCTTTAAACAAGGTTATAATCATGAATCTCTGTGATGTTCTCTGCCTGTCCTACCCTGTCCTCTTCATGCTGTAATTTATGTACGGATGCTTGAAATTGTCCCCAGAAGCTCGACTCAAACCTTGTGTATGTGTATGTACCGAATGGATGAAATTATCTCCAGAAGCTGAAACCCTTTCAAGCAGCAGCAGACAGTAGACGCCAACCGTGTGTGTGTGTGTGTGTGTGTGTGTGTGTGTGTGTGTGTGTGTGTGTGTGTGTGTGTGTGTGTGTGTGTGTGTGTGTGTGTGTGTGTGAAACAGACTGCAGATGCCAGATAGGCCATGCGTGTGAGAACTCTGAACTCAAACCAGGTGGGATAAATCAAATCAAATTCTATTTGAAATATGCGCCGAATACAACAGGTGTAGGTCGACCTTACCGTGAAATGCTTACTTACAAGTCCTTAACCAACAATGCAGTTCAAGAAATAAGAGTTAAGAAAATATTTAGTAAATCAACTAAAGTGAAGAAAAAAAAAGAAAAATAACACAAGAATATTACAATAACGAGGGGGTACCGGTACCGAGTCAATGTGTGGAGTTACAGGTTAGTCGAGGTCATTTGTAAAGGGACTATGCATAGCTAATAAACAGTGATGAGCATTAGTGTAAAAACAAAGGGGTTGAATAGTCCGGGTGGCCATTTGATTAATTGTTTAGCAGTCTTATGGCTTGGTGGAAGAAGCTTTTAAGGAGCCTTTTGGTTCGAGACTTGGTGCTCCGGTACTGCTTGCCGTGCGGTAGCAGAGAGAACAGTCTATGACTTGGTTGACTTGGGTGACTGGAGACAATTCTTTGGGCCTTCCCCTGACACCGCCTAGTATATAGGCCCTGGATGGCAGGAAGCTTGGCCCCAGTGATGTACTGGGCCATACGCATTACCCCCTGTAGTGCCTCGTGGTCGGATGCCGAGCAGTTTCATTACAAGGTGGTGATACAACCGGTCAGGATGCTCTCGATAGTGCAGCTGTAGAACTTTGAGGATATGGGGATCCATGCCAAATCTTTTCAGTCTCCTGAGGGGGAAAAAGTGTGTTCGTGCACTCTTCAAAACTGTGTTGGTGTGTTTGGACCATGATAGTTTGTTGGTGAACTTCAAAATCTCGATCCGCTCCACTACAGCCCTGTCAATGTTAATGGGGCCCTGTTTGGCACACCTTTTTCCTGTAGTCCAAGATCAGCTCTTTTGTCTTGCTCACATTGAGGGTAGAGGTTGTTGTCCTGGCACCACACTGCCAGGTCTCTGACCTCCTCCCTATAGGCTGTCTCATCGTTGTCGATGATCACTGTTGTGTCGTCAGCCAACTTAATGATGGTGTTGGAGTCATGTTTGGCCATGCAGTCGTGGGTGAACAGGGAGTACAGGAGGGGACTCAGCATGCACCCCTGAGTAGCCCACGTGTTGAGGATCAGCGTGGCAGATGTGTTGTTGCCTACCCTCCCCACCTGGGGGCGGCCCGTCAGGAAGTCCAGGATCCAGTTGCAGAGGGAGGTGTTTAGTCCCAGGGTCCTCATTTTAGTGATGAGCTTTGTGGGCACTTTGGTGTTGAACGCTGAGCTGTAGTCAATGAACAGCATTCTCACATAGGTGTTCCTTTTGTCCAGGTGGAAAATGGCAGTGTGGAGTGTGATCGAGATTGCGTCATCTGTGGATCTGTTGGGGTGGTATGCAAATTGGAGGGCGTCTAGGGTTTCCGGCATGATGATGTTGTCAGACATGACCAGCCTTTCAAAGCACTTCGTGGCTACCAACATGAGTGCTACGGGCACTCATTTAGGCAGGTTACCTACAGACTCGGTCAGAGACCGTTTGAAAATGTCAGTGAAGACACTTGCCAGTTGGTTCGCACATGCTTTGAGTACACATCCTGGTAATCCATCTGGCCCCGCGGCTTTGAGAATGTTGACCTGTTTAAAGGTCTTGCTCACATCGGCTAACGAGAGCATGATCACACTGTCGTCCGGAACAGCTGGTGCTCTCATGCTTGCGTCAGTGTTGCTTGCCTCAGAGTGAGTATACAATGCATTTAGCCCGTCTGGTATGCTCTCGTCACTGGGCAGCTCACAGCTGGGTTTCCTTATGTATCCTGTAATATACCACTACTTCTGTCATTTACCATCTCTGTTTTCGAACCATTTTCACATTAGCTATGGGTGCTATAAAGCTGTGTGATTTTTAAATGATAAACCTCTTCATTTTATTGATGATATTTAATAATCGTTAGAGCGAGAACACAGGGCAGTCAGACATGCAATTGAGGCATGAAGGCAGAAACACAGGGCAGAGTCAGACATGTAACTGAGGCATGAAGGCAGAAACACAGGGCAGAGTCAGACATGTAACTGAGGCATGAAGTCAGAAACACAGGGCAGAGTCAGACATGTAACTGAGGCATGAAGGCAGAAACACAGGGCAGAGTCAGACATGTAACTGAGGCATGAAGGCAGAAACACAGGGCAGAGTCAGACATGTAACTGAGGCATGAAGGCAGAAACACAGGGCAGAGTCAGACATGTAACTGAGGCATGAAGGCAGAAACACAGGGCAGAGTCAGACATGTAACTGAGGCATGAAGGCAGAAACACAGGGCAGAGTCAGACATGTAACTGAGGCATGAAGGCAGAAACACAGGGCAGAGTCAGACATGCAACAGGCAGAAATGTAATACGTCTTAATATTATTCTATCATAAAGAAGCAACACCATTCATTTGTCTTTACAGTTATATTGTTGCACAGAAAAACAAGAACATACGATATTAAAGTGATGCATAGAAAACCTATTTCATTAAGCATTAAGCATCAGCTGTTTTTTCAGGCATGATTTCAGAATACAGGAAAAATAAATACTGTCCTCAAAATGAAAACCAAGTGGTTATTAATACAATCTAACATAAAAAAAAAACACAATAGAAGTTTGTTATCATGTCATCTACAATTTTCTCTATAGTGAAAATCAGTTATACCGTACATTGAAAAACCTGAATACTTTTTGTAAATTCTGTTAAAAAAAAATACAAAATCTGTGATTATTGATGTAGTCTAGAACAGTAGAACAGTTTTCATTGTCACAGAAAGACTTAAGAGACAACACTAATATACACATACCGTATGTATCGTCTTAATGCCCCCATAACAGGAAACTCTATTTACACAGCTGCCTGTAAATGCATTCAGCTATGAAGAAACACAACAAAACAACGACTCATTTTGGCTCAAAGACCCCGAGAAGCTCTGGATCTAGGGCAAGATGGCAGTGACGGGAGAGGAAAAAGTGTTGACATAACTGGTTCTAGAATATTTACAAGACATTGTCTTCAAACATTCAGAAATCGACTTCTGTGTCGTGATTTCGCGATGGGTTGGCATGGCAGGGAACGGAGTAGAATATGGACATACTGTATGGGAATACATAGTCCACCCCTGCAATATGGGTGAACACTAGCATGTTGATATCTGGCATTGTACATCAGATAGTGTGTCGATTCCACCTGCGGTTGAGGGACGAGCGACGTAGGAGTGACGCCACCTGACGTAAGACAATGGATATCTGGAGCGAGTCAAAAGAACATAGGCTCATTGAATTAGGAATGTTGAACTGTACTGCACTTAAACAGAGTTGACACTTCTACAATAAGTATTGCCAGTATCACTAGTGGATTGTGCTATTGGCTGTGAGATTCTGGGGCCTGAGCAGAGCTGTGTAATTGGGTCAGGGAGGAGGAGGAGAAGGGCTGAGGAGGAGAAAGGTGTGATGTAAATAATTGTTGTAGGCAAACGTCGGCTCCGGTGGCTGCCAGGTCAGTCCCAGAAGAGGCCGTTAGAGAAACATACATGTGTAAGCTGATCTGTGAGTTGTGAGAAATCCCGGCCCGGCACTCTGTTCAGCTGTTATGGCTGACACTACTTTAGCATTACAGAGCAGGCCATGCAGCAGGCCGTGTAGCAGGCAATGTAGACCCAACATTCATCTAGAGAGCCACAGGGCTACAGGAAACAGGCCTGCCCTGAATAGACACTATTTACACACATCTAGACGTGGCACAGGAGCTGGGCTATAACACAGCCACTTACTTGACACAGGCATACCTCACATGGTAACTAATGGTAGAGTGGTAGCACTCTAATGGTAGAGTGCTGGCTAACGCTTTAGCTATTCCAGGCTCCGTGCTTTGTTTGTCTCTAGGTCTCTATGACCACTTAGAGGGTGTAGAGTATTACAGGGTTTCTCTGGTCTCTATGACCACTGAGGGGGTGCAGAGTATTACAGGGTTTCTCTGGTCTCTATGACCACTGAGGGGGTGCAGAGTATTACAGGGTTTCTCTGGTCTCTATGACCACTGAGGGGGTGCAGAGTATTACAGGGTTTCTCTGGTCACTATGACCACTGAGGGGGTGCAGAGTATTACAGGGTTTCTCTGGTCTCTATGACCACTGAGGGGGTGCAGAGTATTACAGGGTTTCTCTGGTCTCTATGACCACTGAGGGGGTGTAGAGTATTACAGGGTTTCTCTGGTCTCTATGACCACTGAGGGGGTGTAGAGTATTACAGGGTTTCTCTGGTCTCTATGACCACTGAGGGGTTGTAGAGTATTACAGGGTTTCTCTGGTCTGAGTGTACTCTGAGTGTGCCTAATACACTGACCACTGAGTGTACCTAATACACTGACCACAGTGTGTACCTAATACACTGACCACAGTGTGTACCTAATACACTGACCACAGTGTGTACCTAATACACTGACCACAGTGTGTACCTAATACACTGACCACAGTGTGTACCTAATACACTGACCACTGTGTGTACCTAATAAACTGACCACTGTGTGTACCTAATAAACTGACCACTGAGTGAACCTAATAAACTGACCACTGGGTGTACCTAATAAACTGACCACGGTGTACCTAAAACTGACCACTGAGTGCACATCATCTACACTTACAAATAATTCAAAATGACTTAACTGGCTGCATCGTCCACAGAAACAGTTAATTCATTATGACAGCTGGTGCTTGTTCTGAACCCACAAGGAAATCTCCAGTCCAATTCTTAGATTTTGTCAGCAGTTTGTGAGTGTATTGTTTAATTCGTTCAGATTCTAGAACACATTGCTCATTCAGGCAAGTCAATGGGTTCATTGGAAAGCTGAGTGGAGCTGAAGGGTAGGACTAAAAATAACAAGATAAACTAAAGGAAAATGTATTTACAGTAGGTTCAGAAGTTTGGTGAAACAGCAGTTGGCAAGTATATGGCAAATAGAAATCAAATCTGGGTGGTCTTCAGAGATAAATGGGAGGGGTTGAGAATAGCTTAAGGATGGGACTAAAAACAAACAAAAGATTACTATTGTAAAATACATTGCGTCCGTAAAATGTAGGAAAATAACCTCACACTCAACGTCAACAAAACAAAGGAGATGATCGTGGACTTCAGGAAACAGCAGAGGGAGCACCCCCCTATCCACATCGACGGGACAGTAGTGGAGAGGGTAGAAAGTTTTTAAGTTCCTCGGCGTACACATCACGGACAAACTGAATTGGTCCACCCACACAGACAGCGTGATGAAGAAGGCGCAGCAGCGCCTCTTCAACCTCAGGAGGCTGAAGAAATTCGACTTGTCACCAAAAGCACTCACAAGCTTTTACAGATGCACAGTCGAGAGCATCCTGTCGGGCTGTATCACCGCCTGGTACGGCAACTGCTCCGCCCACAACCGTAAGGCTCTCCAGAGGGTAGTGAGGTCTGCACAACGCATCTCCGGGGGCAAATTACCTGCCCTCCAGGACACCTACACCACCCGATGTCACAGGAAGGCCAAAAAGATCATCAAGGACAACAACCACCCGAGCCACTGCCTGTTCTCCCCGCTATCATCCAGAAGGTGAGGTCAGTACAGGTGCATCAAAGCTGGGACAGAGAGACTGAAAAACAGCTTCTATCTCAAGGCCATCAGACTGTTAAACAGTCACCACTAACATAACAGTGCTGCCAACATACTGACTCAACTCCAGCCACTTTAATAATGGAAAATGTATGTAATAAATGTATCACTAGCCACTTTAAACAATGTCACTTAATATAATGTTTACATACCCTACATTACTCATTTCATATGCATATACTGTACTCTATACCATCTACTGCACTTTGCCATCTTTATGTAATACATGTATCACTAGCCACTTTAAACAATGCCACTTTTATGTTTACATTCCCTACATTACTCATCTCATATGTATATACTGTACTCGATACCATCTACTGCATCTTGCCTATGCCGTTCTGTACCATCACTCATCCATATATCTTTATGTACATATTATTTATCCCTTTACACTTGTGTGTATAAGGTAGTTGTTGTGAAATTGTTAGGTTTCTCCATTACTCGTTGGTTATCACTGCATTGTCGGAACTAGAAGCACAAGCATTTCGCTACACTCGCATTAACATCTGCTAACCATGTGTATGTGACAAATACAATTTGATTTGATTTAGTATGTATAAGCTGGAAGTAGAAGCCTAAGAGTTGTTGTTCACTAGTTACTCCAATTAGGGGAGGGATGGTAGACTCCAGCGTGATGAGAGAGAGTTCTGCAAACTATAGGTTTAATGTATAGTTATTAATGGACAAGTCAGAAATGTCAACAATGCTCATCATTGTAAACACACACACACATACACACAAACACCTATTTTCTTGAAACAAAAGGCAAGAGAATAAAAAGATGATAGCTTTGCCAATAAATATGTTACCGTAGTTATAAAGCCCCCAGCAGTGTGGTCCCATATCACCCACTGTTGTTCTGAGCCTCTGCTAAGACCTCCAGAGGACTAGTCTGTTCATTTATGAACTATGACATACAATGAGCGCCAAACGTATTGGGACAGTGACACATTTTCGGGTTGTTTTGGCTCTGTACTCCAGCGCTTTGAATTAGAAATGATACAATGACTATGAGATTAACGTGCAGGTTGTCAGCTTTCAATTGAGGGTATTTTCATCCATATCAGATGAACCGTTTAGAAATGATTAAAGTAGTAAAAAGTTAAGCATTTGGTCCCAACAAGCTTGTGCCTACATTTTCTGTTAGTTTTGGTTGTGTTTCAGATTATTTTGTGCCCAATAGAAATGAATGGTAAATAATGTATTGTGTCATTTTGGAGTCACTTTTATTGTAAATAAGAATATAATATGTTTCTTTACACATCTACATTAATGTGGATGTTACCATGATTACGGATAATCCTGAATGAATCGTGAATAATGATGAGTGAGCAAGTCACAGATGCACAATTGTCATACCCCGGCCAAAAAATGCTAATCTCCCATGTAATTGTAATGGTGAAAGGTTAGCATACCTCTTGGAGGTATGATATTGGTGCGTCTGTAACTTTCTCATTACTTTTGTAGCTCACTATATTACACCACTGGGTCCTTTTTAAATGATGGTATATTATTAAATTATACTGCTACATGACGGTTTATTAATAAATTATACTGCTAAATGACGGTTTATTAATGAATTATACTGCTAAATGACGGGTTATTAATGAATTATACTGCTAAATGATGGTATATTATTAAATTATACTGCTAAATGACGGTTTATTAATGAATTATACTGCTAAATTACGGTTTATTAATAAATTATACTGCTAAATGACGGTTTATTAATAAATTATACTGCTAAATGACGGTTTATTAATGAATTATACTGCTAAATGATGGTATATTATTAAATTATACTGCTAAATGACGGTTTATTAATAAATTATACTGCTAAATTACGGTTTATTAATAAATTATACTGCTAAATGACGGTTTATTAATGAATTATACTGCTAAATGATGGTATATTAAATTATACTGCTAAATGACGGTTTATTAATGAATTATACTGCTAAATGACGGTATACTAATAAATTATACTGCTAAATGACGGTATACTAATAAATTATACTGCTAAATGCTAATAACAGTAAATCTGTTTGTTTGCTGTAGAACGCTCTCATATGCTATCTATTAGGGGGTTTTCATCTTCACTGTCTGGGCCAAGATAGTTTTCTCATGCTGTTCATATTGAGCTCTTATTGCTAGGTTTACTATGTAGATTGTTATTGCTGGAAATAGAAGGTCCATATTGCTAGTAAGATCTTTATTGCTGTAAATACTGAAACAATACCCTATATAAGTGTTTGACAAAATTCTGGTAATGATGTCTGGATATCAGTCTTCGCTGCCCCACAGCTGTCAGGTGACCAGAAACAGTGGACATCACAGCTGTTGTTAGTAGATGGTACAGTAGTGTATGTTGTGTTTCTGGGTCAGGAACGGGTCACAGTAGAATATCTTCCAGGTCACAAGGTCACAGGTAGGTGGTGGCCTCTCTGTTCTCTCTCTCTCTGGCCTGGGCCACGGCAACATTAATACACTGGAGCCACTCCTCAGCATGCTTCTCATCACGAGCCTTCAGGACGTATGTTTTACTGTCCGTGAAGATCTCAAAGGCCCGAGGGAGACCCCGCTCACGTCGCTTCTTAGCCACCACCTAGACAGACAGACAGACAGGTGAAGAGACAGACAGGAGAGAGGATTATCAGAAGTGGACAAAGGGTATGAATGGAATTGTTGTTACATGAATGGACTTGGAAGCTCACCCACCTTGACGCTCTGCACTTTGCTCAGCTCGATGGTGCTGTCGTCTAGCTCATCCTTCTGTAGTAGACAAGACAGGACAGAGATAAACCTTTCAGCAACATGGAGAGATTCTAGTTAAACATTAATAAATTGTTATAAATGCACACTTTGGAGCAGCAATCCTATTCTATTGATGTCGTTTCACTATCACCACTACACCGGTACACTGTCCTTCTCTCAGCACATATCAAAGCTGCAGGCTAAAGTTAAATCTAGACTTGGTTTCCTCTATCGTAATCGCTCCTCTTTCACCCCAGCTGCCAAACTAACCCTGATTCAGATGACCATCCTACCCAATGCTCCTTATAGGACACATCACTGCACTCTATACTCCTCTGTAAACTGGTCATCTCTGTATACCCGTCGCAAGACCCACTGGTTGATGCTTATTTATAAAACCCTCTTAGGCCTCACTCCCCCCTATCTGAGATCTACTGCATCCTCCACATACAACACCCGTTCTGCCAGTCACATTCTGTTAAAGGTCCCCAAAGCACAGACATCTCTGAATCGCTCCTCTTTTCAGTTCGCTGCAGCTAACGACTGGAACGAGCTGCAACAAACACTCAAACTGGACAGTTTTATCTCAGTCTCTTCACTCAAAGACTCAATCATGGACACTCTTACTGACAGTTGTGGCTGCTTTGCGTGACATATTGTTGTCTCTACCTTCTTGCCCTTTGTGCTGTTGTCTGTGCCCAATAATGTTTGTACCCTGTTTTGTGCTGCTGATGGGTTTCACTATCACCCCTACTCATGATGAATGGCATTTTTCTGACACACTTAAACCCTGCCAGGTTCCCGAGAGGCACATTTATAATATTAACATTAAACATTGTGCCACTGACATGTTTAACTGTTGAACAGCTGCCTTGCGGCTGTTGTAGACAACCTGTTGTTTAATTCCACATATTTCAGCGACAAAATAAAAGTTTGCTAGGGTTTGTAACAACAGTACGTTAGCGCAAAACATCAACTTTTATGGTGCTCTTGCAAAGATTTATTGCACTAAGCTGCTCATGTATGCAGTAAGACAAGAGGGTGTTTTATTGTCTTGGTCCTTATATAAGGGAGGAAATGAAATCCTAGAGCCCATAAGCACGGTCTCTAATGCTCTACCCCTTAAGACCACTACATCTCTCTGACTCGTGTAATACACTGTTATCTCCCATCTTACACGTCAGGATGACTCTGGAATGTGTGTGTGTGTGTATCTGTGTGTGATACACCACAGCCATATCCTTATGGACCATTGGCGAGGGACCAGCTAGATGCTATTCTCCATAGACCTATACCCACATTCTAAGAGCCCCCTCACCCCCCGGCCGGCTATAGTTCTGTAGCCTGTCTGTGTGTGCGTGTGTTGTGTGTGTGAGGGTCTGGCTAACGTCTGTGTGGAGGGTCTGTCTTCTGTTAGCTACAGTGGTTAAGCTGCTCATGTATTCACACAGATTGAAGGAGAAGTCAATGAACTCCTCTCGCCACTCCCCTAGTTCCTATTGCGTGTGTCCTAAGGCTTTGGTGAAACGGTTAGGGGAAATGCAGCGGTGCACAAAGTACATGAATAATCATCCAGGTGGGGTTGTTCTGAGGTGACTTATTATGAGCTCGTCTCACATCTCTCACTCTACACCGACAGAAGTGCCTTGGGGTAAAGGTTAAGGGTATGGGTTAGTGGTAGAGGTTAAGGGTATGGGTTAGTGGTATAGGTTAAGGGTATGGGTTAGTGGTAGAGGTTAAGGGTATGGGTTAGTGGTAGAGGTTAAGGGTATGGGTTAGTGGTATAGGTTAAGGGTATGGGTTAGTGGTATAGGTTAAGGGTATGGGTTAGTGGTATAGGTTAAGGGTATGGGTTAGTGGTAGAGGTTAAGGGTATGGGTTAGTGGTATAGGTTAAGGGTATGGGTTAGTGGTATAGGTTAAGGGTATGGGTTAGTGGTATAGGTTAAGGGTATGGGTTAGTGGTATAGGTTAAGGGTATGGGTTAGTGGTATAGGTTAAGGGTATGGGTTAGTGGTATAGGTTAGTGGTAGAGGTTAAGGGTATGGGTTAGTGGTATAGGTTAAGGGTATGGGTTAGTGGTATAGGTTAAGGGTATGGGTTAGTGGTATAGGTTAAGGGTATGGGTTAGTGGTATAGGTTAAGGGTATGGGTTAGTGGTATAGGTTAAGGGTATGGGTTAGTGGTAGAGGTTAAGGGTATGGGTTAGTGGTATAGGTTAAGGGTATGGGTTAGTGGTATAGGTTAAGGGTATGGGTTAGTGGTAT
Source organism: Oncorhynchus kisutch (assembly GCF_002021735.2). NCBI lineage: Eukaryota > Metazoa > Chordata > Actinopteri > Salmoniformes > Salmonidae > Oncorhynchus > Oncorhynchus kisutch. The sequence goes on along the minus strand of NC_034188.2, from coordinate 84,438,882 downwards.
AGGTTAAGGGTATGGGTTAGTGGTATAGGTTAAGGGTATGGGTTAGTGGTATAGGTTAAGGTTAAGGGTTAGGGGTATAGGTTAAGGGTATGGGTTAGTGGTATAGGTTAGTGGTATAGGTTAAGGGTATGGGTTAGTGGTATAGGTTAAGGGTATGGGTTAGTGGTATAGGTTAAGGTTATGGGTTAGTGGTATAGGTTAAGGGTATGGGTTAGTGGTATAGGTTAGTGGTATAGGTTAAGGGTATGAGTTAGTGGTATAGGTTAAGGGTATGGGTTAGTGGTATAGGTTAAGGGTATGGGTTAGTGGTATAGATTAAGGGTATAGGTTAGTGGTATAGGTTAAGGGTATGGGTTAGGGGTATAGGTTAAGGTTAAGGGTTAGGGGTATAGGTTAAGGGTATGGGTTAGTGGTATAGGTTAAGGGTATAGGTTAAGGGTATGGGTTAGTGGTATAGGTTAAGGGTATGGGTTAATGGTATAGGTTAGTGGTATAGGTTAAGGGTATGGGTTAGTGGTACAGGTTAAGGGTATGGGTTAGTGGTATAGGTTAAGGGTATGGGTTTGTGGTATAGGTTAGTGGTATAGGTTAAGGGTGTGGGTTAGTGGTATAGGTTAAGGGTATGGGTTAGTGGTATAGGTTAAGGGTATGGGTTAGTGGTATAGGTTAAGGGTATGGGTTAGTGGTATAGGTTAGTGGTATAGGTTAAGGGTATGGGTTAGTGGTATAGATTAGTTGTATAGGTTAAGGGTATGGGTTAGTGGTATAGGTCAGTGGTATAGGTTAAGGGTATGGGTTAGTGGTATAGGTTAGTGGTATATGTTAAGGGTATGGGTTAGTGGTATAGGTTAGTGGTATATGTTAAGGGTATGGGTTAGTGGTATAGGTTAGTGGTATAGGTTAAGGGTATGGGTTAGTGGTATAGGTTAGTGGTATATGTTAAGGGTATGGGTTAGTGGTATAGGTTAAGGGTATGGGTTAGTGGTATAGGTTAAGGGTATGGGTTAGTGGTATAGGTTAAGGGTATGGGTTAGTGGTATAGGTTAGTGGTATAGGTTAGTGGTATAGGTTAAGGGTATGGGTTAGTGGTATAGGTTAAGGGTATGGGTTAGTGGTATAGGTTAGTGGTATAGGTTAAGGGTATGGGTTAGTGGTATAGGTTAGTGGTATAGGTTAAGGGTATGGGTTAGTGGTATAGGTTAAGGGTATAGGTTAAGGGTATGGGTTAGTGGTATAGGTTAGTGGTATGGGTTAGTGGTATGGGTTAGTGGTATAGGTTAGGCATATAGGTTAGTGGTACAGGATAGTGGTACAGGTTAGTGGTATAGGTTAGTGGTATAGGTTAAGGGTATGGGTTAGTGGTATAGGTTAGTGGTATAGGATAAGGGTATGGGTTAGTGGTATAGGTTAAGGGTATAGGTTAAGGGTATGGGTTAGTGGTATAGGTTAGTGGTATAGGTTAGTGGTATGGGTTAGTGCTATGGGTTAGTGGTATGGGTTAGTGGTATAGGTTAGTGGTATAGGTTAGGCATATAGGTTAGGCATATAGGTTAGTGGTACAGGTTAGTGGTACAGGTTAGTGGTATAGGTTAGTGGTATAGGTTAGTGGTATGGGTTAGTGGTATGGGTTAGTGGTATACGTAAGGGGAATAGGTTAGTGGTCTATGTTATGGGTTGATTTGGAACTGATTCATTGTCACGGCAAGATTGAGCTCAGAAAACAAGAGACAAAGAGGAGGTCATATTTGTGGCTTTAAACAGCTGTTGTGTTCACGGATCCCTCCGGAACTTTCATTACGCACACCTGGCCCCAATTCCCACTCATTGTATTTGTATATATGTGCCCTTTCTTCACTATGGTGCTGTCGATTATTGTTACAATGTCCATTGGTGGTGTGAGTACCTGTGCTGTGTTGTTTTGGCGTTCGTGCCCTTGTGAATTGCGCAGATGATTACGGATCTTGTCCCGTGTGTTAATCATTGTGCGCTTGTGTTATTTATTCGAGGTACTCTTCACACTTTTGTTTTTGGTTTCAACCCTGTGTTTTTGTTACGAGTTCGTTCAGTCTTCGTCCCCGTGCCTTTACACGGCACACCGTAATTTGGGCTTAATAAAAAAAACTATTACGCATTCCTGCGCCTGTCCCCCGAATCTACTTATACCAGCGTGACATGTGGTGAGAGGGAATTGCTGGTGACAATACAAAGAATATGGTCTTGGGCAAGAGACTTCAATTTCACTTATCCTTTCAACCATCTAAAAATGTTTGTCAAAGGCTGGGGGGAAAGTCCTCAGAACTCTCCCTCTCTCCCTCCACAGGAAACACATGTTAACAATGCCTAAGCAAGTGAACTAGAAAATAAACAAAAGCGAAATACACAATAAAAATTAACAGTAAACATTACACTCACAACAGTTCCAAAATAATAGACATTACAAATGTCGTATTATGTGCAAATAGTTAAAGTACAAAAGGGAAAATAAAGAAACATAATTATGAGTTTTAACATTTTAAAATGGTGTTTGTTCTTCACTAATTGCCCTTTTCATGTGGCAACAAATATTGCTGCTGTGATGGCACATTATGGTATTTCACCCAGATAGATATGGGAGTTTATCAAAATTGGGATTGTTTTCGAATTGTTTGTGGGTCTGTGTAATCTGAGGGAAATATTTGTCTCTAATATGGTCATACATTGGATTGGGCAGGAGGTTAGGAAGTGCAGCTCAGTTTCCACCTCATTTTGTGGGCAGTGTGCACATAGCCTGTCTTCTCTTGAGAGCCAGGTCTGCCTTCGACGGCCTCTCTCAATAGCAAGGTTATGCTCACTGAGTCTGTACATAGTCAAAACTTTCCTTAAATTTGTGTCAGTCACAGTGGTCAGGTATTCTGCCACTGTGTAATCTCTGTTTAGGCCCAATAGCATTCTAGTTTGCTCTGTGTGGCAGGCTTACAATGGTGGCAAAAAAATAACATTTGAGAGTGTGCTGATTCTGGTGCTATAGGGGGTACAGCTGGAGGTTGAATGTTTGAAGGGGTATGGGACTATAGAATGTTTGGGAATCACTGCTCTAGGGCAACGGTGTCTAGATGGAATCTGTATTTGTGGCAACTGGACCTTTTTAGGAACACCATCATTTTCTACTTACTGAGATGTACCACTTTCCATCCATTTGTATAGCAGACCCTCATGCCAAATTGAGTAAAAAGCTTTTTTGAAATCAACAAAGCATGAGAAGACTTTGCGTTTGTTTGTCAATTAGAGTGTGCAGGGTGAATAAGTGGTCTGTCTTACAGTAATTTGGTAAAAAAGCTAATTTGATATTGGCTGAGTACATTGTTTTCACTGAGGAAATGTACGAGTCTACTGTTCATGATTTTCCCAAGGTTGCTGTTGACGCATCTCTTTCTCCCTCTCTCTCTCTCTCTCTCTCTCTCTCTCTCTCTCTCAACAACAACAACATGGCATTGACTAACAATAAGGTCTCTCATCTAATCCCTGCTCAATGATATACACACACACCAACTGCACAATAAAACAGATCTAATTACATTGTGGCTGAAGTTGAATGAATACTGTATTTGTTTTTCATTGTAATAAAGTTGAGTGTTTCGCTTTGTTTGGCACATGGTGATGACTCATGGGCTTTCTGATGACTACGTGACCTCAACACGTTGTTTTACGGCCTCGTTCTCTCAAAGGCAACACTTTTTTTCTTTGCACAATAATTATTTCTACCGTAAAGTCCAATGACCTTACACCAAGTTCGGCCTCAAAGTAAGTCAGAATCAAACACTAATTAGTTGGAGCGATTTGTATCGTTAAAACACAGTGGTCTCCCCATCTTCACACACACACACGCGCACACGCACACACACACACTGCCAGTATCATCTCCTTCCTTCTCTGGTTTTCATTTGTTTTTTTTGCTGCTACTTCTGAGTGTCGATTTTCATACATAGTTATTAAAGGGAAGAATGACTCAAGAAGTTGCAGCATCATAATCTGACCTTGGGCGTCCCCCAAGGCTCAATACTGTGGCCAAAGTTATTACAGTCATCTCTAGTGGATTCCCCAGAGTGACATTAGACCTTGTTTCACCCAACATCACATCATGATTCAATTAAGAAGAAAAATAAAAAGTAGAATAGGAAAACATATAAGGACAGGGAGTCCAGTGACTAACAGTGCTGTCAGGATATGGGGAGGCATATTTCTGTCTAAAATATATTTCTGCCCCCTGTGTATATGATGTGATATAGTCTATTGTCCTGAGGGTAAATTTGACTTGAACAACTAGATGGTAATTGTACATGAAGTACAATTGGTGGGACTTGATTTACCTCTATAAAAGTATTTTTGTGGTAGAAGTTTTAAAAAGTTTTTCTTGACTATTTAAAGCAAAGCAGTTTTAAAGTATGTATGGTTTTGAAACATTTAAAAAAAAAAAACTTTATTTTACCAGGCAAGTCAGTTAAGAACAAATTCTTATTTTCAATGACGGCCTAGGAACAGTGGGTTAACTGCCTAGGAACAGTGGGTTAACTGCCTGTTCAGGGGCAGAACGACAGATTTGTACCTTGTCAGCTCAGGGATTCGAACTTGCAACCTTTCGGTTACTAGTCCAACACTCTAACCACTAGGCTACCCTGCGCTACATGTTATGGTAGAGGTAGTGTCTGCAATGGTGACTGGTTATACAGTGACAAGAAAAGGTATGTGAATTGGAATTACCTGGATTTCTGCATAAATTGGTCATAAAAATGTATCTTATCTTCATCTAAGTCACAACAGTAGACAAACACATTCTTCTTAAACTGATAACACACAAACAAATATACGTTTTCATGTATTTATTGAACACACCGTGTAAACAGGGTGCAAAAAGTATGTGAACCCTTGGAATTAATAACTGGTTGACCCTCCTTTGGCAGCAATACACTCAACCAAATGTTTTCTGTGAGGAGGAATTTTGAACCATTCCTCCTTACAAAACGGTTTCAGTTCAACAATATCCTAGGGATGTCTGGAGTGAGCTGCTCTCAATCGGGTTGAGGTCAGGACTCTGACTGGGCCACTCCAGAAGACGTATTTTCGTCTGCGTATTTTCATATTTTCTGTCCACAGAATATTTTTCCAGTAGTGCTGTGGAACATCAAGGTGCTATTTTGCAAACTTCAGACGTGCAGCAATGTTTTTTTGGACAGCAGTGGCTTCTTCCATGGAGTCCTCCCATGAACACCTATCTTGTTTAGTGTTTTATGTATCATAGACTCGTCAACAGAGATGTTAGCATGTTAACAGAGATTTCTGTAAGTCTTTAGCTGACACTCTAGGCAGCTCTAACCAACATCTCCAATCTCGTCTCATTGATTAAACTCCAGTTTAGCTGACTACTGACTCCAATTAGCTTTTGGAGAAGCTATTAGCCTAGGGGTTCACATACTTTTCCCAACCTACACTGAGAATGTTTAAATGATGTATTCAATATAGACAACAAAAATACAACAATTTGTGTGTTATTAGTTAAAGCACACTGTGTTGGTCTATTGTTGTGACTTAGATGAAGATCAGATCAAAGTTTATGACCAATTTATGCAGAAATCCAGGTAAATCCAAAGGGTTCACATACATTTTCTTGCCACTGTATGTAGTTGAACAAGTATGTACCTGAAAAGTTAGGATAGCCTGAACATAGGAATGTTGGTTTGCTGTATCAATCTTGAACGGACGAAAAATGTATGTTGGTGAGTTATTTTATGCAAATGTATATGGTTCTAGTTTATAAAAGTTACAAAAAAATCTGAAGTTAGTATAGCTTGAACATGTGAAAGCTTGTTTGGTGTATGTAGCTTGAATGGTTCAAGAGTTACTGTTGGCGGGTTATGCTATGCTAATTTGTGCACATTGACATAGTTACTAGTTAATACTAGTTTTAAAGAAATTAGAAGTAAGGATAGCCTGAACGTGTGAAAGTTGGTTTGGTGTCTCTTGCTTGAACGGCTCAAGAGTTACTATTGGTGACTTATTTTATGTAAATGTTTGCAAATCTAAATTATAATTGATAAAAGTTTGAAAGAATTTGAAGTTAAAGTAACCTAAACATGTGAAATATGGTTTGGTGTCTCTAGCTTGAACGGTTTAAGATTTACTGTTGGCTAGTTATAAAGAATAAAGAATTTGATAGCCTTTATGTTTTAAATATGGTCTTGTAACTTAATTGGCCAAGAAGCAGGACCATTTTGAATTGCTACCTCTGTATTCCTGTGGTTCTCATTCAAACACATGTTAATTTCTGGACATTTAGTTAATTTCTAGCCTATAGTTAAAAAATGGTATATAGTATGAAAAATGTTTTGACAAGCAATCTAAGTAGAGTCAGTCTAAACATCTCAGCGTTGGTTTGGACTTAATATCTTAAGCGGTGAAAGATTACATAGAAATAATCTACAATTCTTGACCTACCATTCCAGTCTATGGCTCTTTTTTTGCCATTGAAATGCATCGGTATCCATAGCAACAGCTCCATTTGGGATGCACGATGACGCGATATGAGAGAGCTGTTAGCCGACGTTAGCTTGCTTCTTTTTTGTCACTCGGTTTGGCCTACAAACTATTATGACCCCTCTATGGAAAAAGATGAGACTCTCACGAACATGTTGTGTTTACATGCTTTGCTCTCGGACGCACACAGGCCTTACAAACTCTTGTCTGAAAGTCCCCTGGTACCAGTTGAAAAAGTGAATGGAAGTACACTACCAGTCAAAAGTTTGGACACACCTGCTCATTCAAGGGTTTTTCTTTATTTTTACTGTTTTCTACATTGTAGAATAATAGTGAAGACATCAAAACGATGAAATAACACATATGGAATCACGCAGTAACCAAACAAGTGTTCAACAAATCAAAGTATATTTCATATTTGAGATTATTCAAAGTAGCCACCCTTTGCCTTAATGACAGCTTTGCACACTCTTGGCATTCTCTCAACCAGCTTCCTGAGGTAGTCACCTACATTTCAATTAACAGTTGTGTTGTGACAAGGTAAGGGTGGTATACAGAAGATAACCCAATTTGGTAAAAGACCAAGTCCATATTATGGCAAGAACAGCTCAAATAAGCAAACAGTGCATCGTTACTTTAAGACATGAAGGTCAGTCAATACGGAACATGTCAAGAACTTTGAACGTTTCTTCAAAACCATAAAGCGCTATGATGAAACTGGCTCTCACAAGGACCGCCACAGGAAAGGAAAAGATATTCTTCTGTTGGCACTCGAAAAGGCCTCAGTTACATTACAAATGGTCCTTTTGTTCGATGAATTTCTTCTTTATATCCATAAAAACTCAGTTCAGCAGGTGCGCTTCTGTCAATAATCCACTCGGTTGGATTGAATCCCAAACGTTACCAATAAACTTATCCAAACAAGTCAATCAACGTTTATAATCAATCCTTAGGTACCCTAATACGCAAATAAACAATCAAATTTAAGACGGAGTATCGTTATTGTCTTTACCAGAGAAAACAAAAAGAACGCCTCTCTCGGCCATGCGCATGGAAACACTACAGTCAAAATGGGAGCCCTTAGAAAAACTCCTTCTTCTCCCTCATTTTTCCAAAAACCAGCCTGAAACTCTTTCTAAAGACGGTTGACATCTAGTGGAAGCCCTAGGAACTGCAATCGGGCACGATTTCACCCTATTATAAAAGTGCCAGCCATTGAAATCAGTGGTAGGATGAAAAAACATTTTTGGGGGATGGTTTGTCCTTGGGGTTTCACCTGCCATTTCAGTTCTGTTATACTCACAGACATTATTTTAACAGTTTTAGAAACTTCAGAGTATTTTCTATAAAAATCTACCAATTATATGCATATCCTAGCTTCTGGGCCTGAGTAGCAGGTAGTTTACTTCGGGCACACTCATCACTTTCATACCGCCCCCATCCCAAAGAAGTTAACTGACTTGCCTAGTTAAATTAAAACATACATTTAAAAAAGGGACACCAAGATGAAGAGACTTGATTGGACCAAGAAACGAGCAATGGATATTAGACAGGTGGAAATGTGTTCTGATGAGTCCAAATTTGAGATTTTTTTGTTCCAACCTCCGTGTCTTTGTGAGACACAGAGTAGGTGAACGGATGATCTCTGCATGTGTGGTTCCCACCGTGAAGCACGGAGGAGGAGCTGTGACAGTGTGGGGGAGCTTTGCTGGTGGCACTGTCTGTGATTTATTTAGAATTCAAGGCACACTTAACCAGCATGGCTACCACAGCATTCTGCAGCGATACTCCATCCCATCTGGTTTGCGCTTAGTGGGACATCATTTGTTTGTCAACAAGACAATGACCCAATGCACCTCCAGGCTGTGTAAGGGCTATTTTACCAAGAAGGAGAGTGATGGAAAGCTGCATCAGATGACCTGGCTTCCACAATCACCCAACCTCAACCCAAATGAGATGGTTGGGAATGAGTTGGACCACAGATTGAAGGTAAAGCAGCCATCAAGTGCTCAGCATATGTGGGAACTCCTTCAAGGATTGTTGGAAAAGCATTCCTCTTGAAGCTGGTTGAGAGAATGACAAGCGTGTGCAAAGCTGTCATCATGGCAAAGGATGGCTACTTTGAAGAATCAAAAATATGTTTTGATTTGTTTAACACTTTTTTGGTTACTACATGATTCCATATGTGTTATTTCATAGTTTTGATGCCTTCACTATTATTCTACAATGTAGGAAATAATACAAATAAAGAAAAACCCTTGAATGAGGAGGCGAGTAGGTCCAAACTTATTATGGCAAGAATAGCCCACCCATTTTTACCTACCTCATCCCCATACTGTTTTTATTTATTTATTTATTTTTCTGCTCTTTTGCACACCACTATCTCTACCTGTACATGACCATCTGATCATTTATCACTCCAGTGTTAATCTGCAAAATTGTAACTCTTCGCCTACCTCCTCATGCCTTTTGCACACAATGTATATAGACTCTCTTTTTTTTCTACTGTGTTATTGACTTGTTAATTGTTTACTCCATGTGTAACTCTGTGTCGTCTGTTCACACTGCTATGCTTTATCTTGGCCAGGTCGCAGTTGTAAATGAGAACTTGTTCTCAACTAGCTGACCTGGTTAAATAAAGGTGTTCTCAACTAGCCTACCTGGTTAAATAAAGGTGTTCTCAACTAGCCTACCTGGTTAAATAAAGGTGTTCTCAACTAGCCTACCTGGTTAAATAAAGGTGTTCTCAACTAGCCTACCTGGTTAAATAAAGGTGTTCTCAACTAGCCTACCTGGTTAAATAAAGATGTTCTCAACTAGCCTACCTGGTTAAATAAAGGTGTTCTCAACTAGCCTACCTGGTTAAATAAAGGTGTTCTCAACTAGCCTACCTGGTTAAATAAAGGTGTTCTCAAATAGCCTACCTGGTTAAATAAAGGTGTTCTCAACTAGCCTACCTGGTTAAATAAAGGTGTTCTCAACTAGCCTACCTGGTTAAATAAAGGTGTTCTCAACTAGCCTACCTGGTTAAATAAAGGTGTTCTCAACTAGCCTACCTGGTTTAAATAAAGGTGTTCTCAACTAGCCTACCTGGTTAAATAAAGGTGTTCTCAACTAGCCTACCTGGTTAAATAAAGGTGTTCTCAACTAGCCTACCTGGTTAAATAAAGGTGTTCTCAACTAGCCTACCTGGTTAAATAAAGGTGTTCTCAACTAGCCTACCTGGTTAAATAAAGGTGTTCTCAACTAGCCTACCTGGTTAACTAAAGGTGTTCTCAACTAGCCTACCTGGTTAAATAAAGGTGTTCTCAACTAGCCTACCTGGTTAAATAAAGGTGTTCTCAACTAGCCTACCTGGTTAAATAAAGGTGTTCTCAACTAGCCTACCTGGTTAAATAAAGGTGTTCTCAACTAGCCTACCTGGTTAAATAAAGGTGTTCTCAACTAGCCTACCTGGTTAAATAAAGGTGTTCTCAACTAGCCTACCTGGTTAAATAAAGGTGTTCTCAACTAGCCTACCTGGTTAAATAAAGGTGTTCTCAACTAGCCTACCTGGTTAAATAAAGGTGTTCTCAACTAGCCTACCTGGTTAAATAAAGGTGTTCTCAACTAGCCTACCTGGTTAAATAAAGGTGTTCTCAACTAGCCTACCTGGTTAAATAAAGGTGTTCTCAACTAGCCTACCTGGTTAAATAAAGGTGTTCTCAACTAGCCTACCTGGTTAAATAAAGGTGTTCTCAACTAGCCTACCTGGTTAAATAAAGGTGTTCTCAACTAGCCTACCTGGTTAACTAAAGGTGTTCTCAACTAGCCTACCTGGTTAAATAAAGGTGTTCTCAACTAGCCTACCTGGTTAAATAAAGGTGTTCTCAACTAGCCTACCTGGTTAAATAAAGGTGTTCTCAACTAGCCTACCTGGTTAAATAAAGGTGTTCTCAACTAGCCTACCTGGTTAAATAAAGGTGTTCTCAACTAGCCTACCTGGTTAACTAAAGGTGTTCTCAACTAGCCTACCTGGTTAAATAAAGGTGTTCTCAACTAGCCTACCTGGTTAAATAAAGGTGTTCTCAACTAGCCTACCTGGTTAAATAAAGGTGTTCTCAACTAGCCTACCCGGTTAAATAAAGATGTTCTCAACTAGCCTACCCGGTTAAATAAAGGTGTTCTCAACTAGCCTACCTGGTTAAATAAAGGTGTTCTCAACTAGCCTACCTGGTTAAATAAAGGTGTTCTCAACTAGCCTACCTGGTTAAATAAAGGTGTTCTCAACTAGCCTACCTGGTTAAATAAAGATGTTCTCAACTAGCCTACCTGGTTAAATAAAGGTGTTCTCAACTAGCCTACCTGGTTAAATAAAGGTGTTCTCAACTAGCCTACCTGGTTAAATAAAGGTGTTCTCAACTAGCCTACCTGGTTAAATAAAGGTGTTCTCAACTAGCCTACCTGGTTAAATAAAGGTGTTCTCAACTAGCCTACCTGGTTAAATAAAGGTGTTCTCAACTAGCCTACCTGGTTAAATAAAGGTGTTCTCAACTAGCCTACCTGGTTAAATAAAGGTGTTCTCAACTAGCCTACCTGGTTAAATAAAGGTGTTCTCAACTAGCCTACCTGGTTAAATAAAGGTGTTATCAACTAGCCTACCTGGTTAAATAAAGGTGTTCTCAACTAGCCTACCTGGTTAAATAAAGGTGTTCTCAACTAGCCTACCTGGTTAAATAAAGGTGTTCTCAACTAGCCTACCTGGTTAAATAAAGGTGTTCTCAACTAGCCTACCTGGTTAAATAAAGGTGTTCTCAACTAGCCTACCTGGTTAAATAAAGGTGTTCTCAACTAGCCTACCTGGTTAAATAAAGGTGTTCTCAACTAGCCTACCTGGTTAAATAAAGGTGTTCTCAACTAGCCTACCTGGTTAAATAAAGGTGTTCTCAACTAGCCTACCTGGTTGAAATAAAGGTGTTCTCAACTAGCCTACCTGGTTAAATAAAGGTGTTCTCAACTAGCCTACCTGGTTAAATAAAGGTGTTCTCAACTAGCCTACCTGGTTAAATAAAGGTGTTCTCAACTAGCCTACCTGGTTAAATAAAGGTGTTCTCAACTAGCCTACCTGGTTAAATAAAGGTGTTCTCAACTAGCCTACCTGGTTAAATAAAGGTGTTCTCAACTAGCCTACCTGGTTAAATAAAGGTGTTCTCAACTAGCCTACCTGGTTAAATAAAGGTGTTCTCAACTAGCCTACCTGGTTAACTAAAGGTGTTCTCAACTAGCCTACCTGGTTAAATAAAGGTGTTCTCAACTAGCCTACCTGGTTAAATAAAGGTGTTCTCAACTAGCCTACCTGGTTAAATAAAGGTGTTCTCAACTAGCCTACCTGGTTAAATAAAGGTGTTCTCAACTAGCCTACCTGGTTAAATAAAGGTGTTCTCAACTAGCCTACCTGGTTAAATAAAGGTGTTCTCAACTAGCCTACCTGGTTAAATAAAGGTGTTCTCAACTAGCCTACCTGGTTAAATAAAGGTGTTCTCAACTAGCCTACCTGGTTAAATAAAGGTGTTCTCAACTAGCCTACCTGGTTAAATAAAGGTGTTCTCAACTAGCCTACCTGGTTAAATAAAGGTGTTCTCAACTAGCCTACCTGGTTAAATAAAGGTGTTCTCAACTAGCCTACCTGGTTAAATAAAGGTGTTCTCAACTAGCCTACCTGGTTAAATAAAGGTGTTCTCAACTAGCCTACCTGGTTAAATAAAGGTGTTCTCAACTAGCCTACCTGGTTAAATAAAGGTGTTCTCAACTAGCCTACCTGGTTAACTAAAGGTGTTCTCAACTAGCCTACCTGGTTAAATAAAGGTGTTCTCAACTAGCCTACCTGGTTAAATAAAGGTGTTCTCAACTAGCCTACCTGGTTAAATAAAGGTGTTCTCAACTAGCCTACCTGGTTAAATAAAGGTGTTCTCAACTAGCCTACCTGGTTAAATAAAGGTGTTCTCAACTAGCCTACCTGGTTAACTAAAGGTGTTCTCAACTAGCCTACCTGGTTAAATAAAGGTGTTCTCAACTAGCCTACCTGGTTAAATAAAGGTGTTCTCAACTAGCCTACCTGGTTAAATAAAGGTGTTCTCAACTAGCCTACCCGGTTAAATAAAGATGTTCTCAACTAGCCTACCCGGTTAAATAAAGGTGTTCTCAACTAGCCTACCTGGTTAAATAAAGGTGTTCTCAACTAGCCTACCTGGTTAAATAAAGGTGTTCTCAACTAGCCTACCTGGTTAAATAAAGGTGTTCTCAACTAGCCTACCTGGTTAAATAAAGGTGTTCTCAACTAGCCTACCTGGTTAAATAAAGGTGTTCTCAACTAGCCTACCTGGTTAAATAAAGGTGTTCTCAACTAGCCTACCTGGTTAAATAAAGGTGTTCTCAACTAGCCTACCTGGTTAAATAAAGGTGTTCTCAACTAGCCTACCTGGTTAAATAAAGGTGTTCTCAACTAGCCTACCTGGTTAAATAAAGGTGTTCTCAACTAGCCTACCTGGTTAAATAAAGGTGTTCTCAACTAGCCTACCTGGTTAAATAAAGGTGTTCTCTACTAGCCTACCTGGTTAAATAAAGGTGTTCTCAACTAGCCTACCTGGTTAAATAAAGGTGTTCTCAACTAGCCTACCTGGTTAAATAAAGGTGTTCTCAACTAGCCTCCCTGGTTAAATAAAGGTGTTCTCTACTAGCCTACCTGGTTAAATAAAGGTGTTCTCAACTAGCCTACCTGGTTAAATAAAGGTGTTCTCAACTAGCCTACCTGGTTAAATAAAGGTGTTCTCAACTAGCCTACCTGGTTAAATAAAGGTGTTCTCAACTAGCCTACCTGGTTAAATAAAGGTGTTCTCAACTAGCCTACCTGGTTAAATAAAGGTGTTCTCAACTAGCCTACCTGGTTAAATAAAGGTGTTCTCAACTAGCCTACCTGGTTAAATAAAGGTGTTCTCAACTAGCCTACCTGGTTAAATAAAGGTGTTCTCAACTAGCCTACCTGGTTAAATAAAGGTGTTCTCAACTAGCCCTACCTGGTTAAATAAAGGTGTTCTCAACTAGCCCTACCTGGATAAATAAAGGTGTTCTCAACTAGCCTACCTGGTTAAATAAAGGTGTTCTCAACTAGCCTACCTGGTTAAATAAAGGTGTTCTCAACTAGCCCTACCTGGATTAAATAAAGGTGTTCTCAACTAGCCCTACCTGGTTAAATAAAGGTGTTCTCAACTAGCCTACCTGGTTAAATAAAGGTGTTCTCAACTAGCCCTACCTGGATAAATAAAGGTGTTCTCAACTAGCCCTACCTGGATAAATAAAGGTGTTCTCAACTAGCCTACCTGGTTAAATAAAGGTGTTCTCAACTAGCCTACCTGGTTAAATAAAGGTGTTCTCAACTAGCCTACCTGGTTAAATAAAGGTGTTCTCAACTAGCCTACCTGGTTAAATAAAGGTGTTCTCAACTAGCCTACCTGGTTAAATAAAGGTGTTCTCAACTAGCCTACCTGGTTAAATAAAGGTGTTCTCAACTAGCCTACCTGGTTAAATAAAGGTGTTCTCAACTAGCCTACCTGGTTAAATAAAGATGTTCTCAACTAGCCTACCTGGTTAAATAAAGGTGTTCTCAACTAGCCTACCTGGTTAAATAAAGGTGTTCTCAACTAGCCTACCTGGTTAAATAAAGGTGTTCTCAACTAGCCTACCTGGTTAAATAAAGGTGTTCTCAACTAGCCTACCTGGTTAAATAAAGGTGTTCTCAACTAGCCTACCTGGTTAAATAAAGGTGTTCTCAACTAGCCTACCTGGTTAAATAAAGGTGTTCTCAACTAGCCTACCTGGTTAAATAAAGGTGAAATAAAAAATAAATAAAAACTTTTGACTGGTAAGGTATTTATGGTGACTGTATATACCTGCATTCCGCTACACCCGCAATAAAATCTGCTAAACACGCGTACGTGCCAAATACAATTTGAATTGATTTGTTTAGTGCCAAAAATAAGGCGTTAAATAGAAGTAAAAAATAAAATAAAAACGTTTTCTTACCTTTCTTATGTCTCTCAGATATAGGACAAACACTTAGGAACAAACTTTAGATGTTTTATTATCACACGTAATTAAAGTATTGAAAGGGATACATACAGATTTTCCCTTCCGGAAGAGGAGCTGGTTTCCTGCCAGGGTGAAGTAGCGAGTCTTCCAGCGTTTGATGAACTTCCAGCGAACCTGCTTCTCTTTCAGTTTCCCCTCCATCAGCGGCTGGCCATCCTCGTTCACCACTGGAGAGACAAATCAAAACAACATGACGCTCAATCAGCTGTGATCCACATCCACTCACTTTTACCACCTGCTATTGCAGTGTATGCACCAACTGTATGTACCAACCAACCTACTGAGCTCTTGGAACAACAAAACAAAAATACTCAAACTCCCTATACCAATGTTCTGTATACTCCCGCCCTATACCAATGTTCTGTATACTCCCGCCCTATACCAATGTTCTGTATACTCCCGCCCTATACCAATGTTCTGTATTCTCCCCTCCCTATACCAATGTTCTGTATTCTCCCCTCCCAATGTTCTGTATACTCCCCTCCCTATACCAATGTTCTGTATACTCCCCTCCCTATACCAATGTTCTGTATACTCCCCTCCCTATACCAATGTTCTGTATACTCCCCTCCCTATACCAATGTTCTGTATACTCCCCTCCCTATACCAATGTTCTGTATACTCCCCTCCCTATACCAATGTTCTGTATACTCCCCTCCCTATACCAATGTTCTGTATACTCCCCTCCCTATACCAATGTTCTGTATACTCCCCTCCCTATACCAATGTTCTGTACACTCCCCTCCCTATACCAATGTTCTGTATACTCCCCTCCCTATACCAATGTTCTGTATACTCCCGCCCTATACCAATGTTCTGTATACTCCCGCCCTATACCAATGTTCTGTATACTCCCGCCCTATACCAATGTTCTGTATACTCCCCTCCCTATACCAATGTTCTGTATACTCCCGCCCTATACCAATGTTCTGTATACTCCCGCCCTATACCAATGTTCTGTATACTCCCGCCCTATACCAATGTTCTGTATACTCCCGCCCTATACCAATGTTCTGTATACTCCCGCCCTATACCAATGTTCTGTATACTCCCGCCCTATACCAATGTTCTGTATACTCCCGCCCTATACCAATGTTCTGTATACTCCCGCCCTATACCAATGTTCTGTATA
The DNA here is from genome assembly GCF_002021735.2 of Oncorhynchus kisutch. Lineage (NCBI taxonomy): Eukaryota > Metazoa > Chordata > Actinopteri > Salmoniformes > Salmonidae > Oncorhynchus > Oncorhynchus kisutch. The sequence continues at coordinate 84,423,119 of NC_034188.2, read as the reverse complement.
CTCCCGCCCTATACCAATGTTCTGTATACTCCCGCCCTATACCAATGTTCTGCATACTCCCGCCCTATACCAATGTTCTGTATACTCCCGCCCTATACCAATGTTCTGTATACTCCCGCCCTATACCAATGTTCTGTATACTCCCCTCCCTATACCAATGTTCTGTACACTCCCCTCCCTATACCAATGTTCTGTACACTCCCCTCCCTATAACAATGTTCTGTACACTCCCCTCCCTATACCAATGTTCTGTATACTCCCCTCCCTATAACAATGTTCTGTATTCTCCCCTCCCTATACCAATGTTCTGTATTCTCCCCTCCCAATGTTCTGTACACTCCCCTCCCTATACCAATGTTCTGTATACTCCCCTCCCTAAAACAATGTTCTGTACACTCCCCTCCCTATACCAATGTTCTGTACACTCCCCTCCCTATACCAATGTTCTGTATACTCCCCTCCCTATAACAATGTTCTGTATACTCCCCTCCCTATACCAATGTTCTGTATTCTCCCCTCCCTATACCAATGTTCTGTACACTCCCCTCCCTATACCAATGTTCTGTATACTCCCGCCCTATACCAATGTTCTGTATACTCCCGCCCTATACCAATGTTCTGTATACTCCCGCCCTATACCAATGTTCTGTATACTCCCGCCCTATACCAATGTTCTGTATACTCCCGCCCTATACCAATGTTCTGTATACTCCCGCCCTATACCAATGTTCTGTATACTCCCGCCCTATACCAATGTTCTGTATACTCCCGCCCTATACCAATGTTCTGTATTCTCCCCTCCCTATACCAATGTTCTGTATACTCCCGCCCTATACCAATGTTCTGTATACTCCCGCCCTATACCAATGTTCTGTATTCTCCCCTCCCTATACCAATGTTCTGTATTCTCCCCTCCCTATACCAATGTTCTGTATTCTCCCCTCCCTATACCAATGTTCTGTATTCTCCCCTCCCTATACCAATGTTCTGTATACTCCCGCCCTATACCAATGTTCTGTATACTCCCGCCCTATACCAATGTTCTGTATTCTCCCCTCCCTATACCAATGTTCTGTATACTCCCGCCCTATACCAATGTTCTGTATACTCCCGCCCTATACCAATGTTCTGTATTCTCCCCTCCCTATACCAATGTTCTGTATACTCCCGCCCTATACCAATGTTCTGTATACTCCCCTCCCCTATACCAATGTTCTGTATTCTCCCCTCCCTTTACCAATGTTCTGTATTCTCCCCTCCCAATGTTCTGTATACTCCCCTCCCTATACCAATGTTCTGTATACTCCCCTCCCTATACCAATGTTCTGTATACTCCCCTCCCTATACCAATGTTCTGTATTCTCCCCTCCCAATGTTCTGTATACTCCCCTCCCTATACCAATGTTCTGTATTCTCCCCTCCCAATGTTCTGTATACTCCCCTCCCTATACCAATGTTCTGTATACTCCCCTCCCTATACCAATGTTCTGTATACTCCCCTCCCTATACCAATGTTCTGTATTCTCCCCTCCCTATAACAATGTTCTGTATACTCCCCTCCCTATACCCATGTTCTGTATTCTCCCCTCCCAATGTTCTGTATACTCCCCTCCCTATACCAATGTTCTGTATTCTCCCCTCCCTATACCAATGTTCTGTATTCTCCCCTCCCAATGTTCTGTATACTCCCCTCCCTATACCAATGTTCTGTATACTCCCCTCCCTATACCAATGTTCTGTATACTCCCCTCCCTATAACAATGTTCTGTATTCTCCCCTCCCTATACCAATGTTCTGTATTCTCCCCTCCCAATGTTCTGTATACTCCCCTCCCTATACCAATGTTCTGTATTCTCCCCTCCCTATACCAATGTTCTGTATTCTCCCCTCCCAATGTTCTGTATACTCCCCTCCCTATACCAATGTTCTGTATTCTCCCCTCCCTATACCAATGTTCTGTATTCTCCCCTCCCAATGTTCTGTATACTCCCCTCCCTATAACAATGTTCTGTATTCTCCCCTCCCTATACCAATGTTCTGTATTCTCCCCTCCCAATGTTCTGTATACTCCCCTCCCTATAACAATGTTCTGTACACTCCCCTCCCCTATACCAATGTTCTGTATACTCCCCTCCCTATAACAATGTTCTGTATTCTCCCCTCCCTATACCAATGTTCTGTATTCTCCCCTCCCAATGTTCTGTATACTCCCCTCCCAATGTTCTGTATACTCCCCTCCCTATACCAATGTTCTGTACACTCCCCTCCCTATACCAATGTTCTGTACACTCCCCTCCCTATAACAATGTTCTGTACACTCCCCTCCCTATACCAATGTTCTGTATACTCCCCTCCCTATAACAATGTTCTGTATTCTCCCCTCCCTATACCAATGTTCTGTATTCTCCCCTCCCAATGTTCTGTACACTCCCCTCCCTATACCAATGTTCTGTATACTCCCCTCCCTAAAACAATGTTCTGTACACTCCCCTCCCTATACCAATGTTCTGTACACTCCCCTCCCTATACCAATGTTCTGTATACTCCCCTCCCTATAACAATGTTCTGTATACTCCCTTCCCTATACCAATGTTCTGTATTCTCCCCTCCCTATGTTCTGTATTGTGCCACGCAGGAGACTAGTGTCTTAAAAATAGAATTACCACAGATAAGACAGAGTTCCATCTAATCTGAGATTTGGCTGAAGATGCTGTGCTTCAGTGAAATTCTCCTGTCAAAGAGAACGGTAGCCAAAACTCCTTCAGTCCAGTCCCACCAGGCAAAAAAACTGGTTTAATCAACATTGTTTCCACATCATTTCAACCAACAAAATCAATGTGATGATGTTGAATCAACGTGGAACGGAGATGGACAGCATTTAATTATATGTCAGATAGACAGGGGGAGGAGGGAGAGAGAGGAAAAGAGACAGACAGAGGGTGGTGGACAACCACACACACTCTCACACCTATTACCTTTCACTTCAAAAGCATTCCAATGGTTTAACACTTAGGAAGATGATCAAGTCCCAACTGCTGCTCCCTTTCCCCCCTAGGAGAGGAAAACAACCTGGGAGTTCTCTCTCTCTCTCTCTCTCTCTCTCTCTCTCTCTCTCTCTCTCTCTCTCTCTCTCTCTCTCTCTCTCTCTCCCTCTCTCTCTCTCTCTCTCTCTCTCTCCAACATCGTTAAGAGTTGGGAAGGAATTTCACTGTTTTAAATGGCACCATGCAACTTTTAAATAGTGTGTTTGTCTACAATGCATAGTCAGCATTTTCATAACAAGATGAAAACAAAGACATCTGAAAACAGTTATTACCTACTGTAGGTATCCATCAGAGATGTGTGGTTCTACGGAACAGGGATCTGTATGGACATGCCTGCTATTAGACTCACCTAGGTATCAAGACTATTTATGGTGAGTCATTATTACACTGGTGCATTGTGTAATATGTGTTCTGATGGGGGTCAGTGTCAACAGGAGGGCAATATTTGTATTTATTTATTTATTTCCTTATTTATTATTTTGGCAGATTCATCCGTTTTTTTTTTTTTGTCGTTGTTTTGAGAATCGTAGATTTTCTATTCATGGTTGTCCCTGTTTCTTTCTTTGAGCACCAAGCCCCGTTGAGACAGATTGAAGCCCCCGTCGAGACAGATTCAAGCCCCCGTCGAGACAGATTCAAGCCCCGTCAAGAGAGATTCAAACCCAGTCAGGACAGATTCAAGCCCCACCGAGACAAAAGCCAAACCCTGTCGGGACAGATTCAAGCCCCGTCAAGACAGATTCACTGGAGAGCCACACAAACACAAACAGCCTACTTATTAAATAACAAAACTGCTAATATTGCATTCATTCCAAAATACTGCATGACAACCTGTCAATGCCTGGACTGCCAAGTAAAGACTACATCTTCTATGATCTACTTTCTCTGCCCAAACCCTATTTAATGCTGAACAAGTCACACACACACACCCACATACGCAGGCACACACGTTGTTGTCGACTGACCTTTTACATTCATCTTGGCTACTGCCTCTCTATAAGTCAAATAATTTCATGTTTCATTAAAACCCCTCCCGATTGGCTAAGGTTCCACGGCACCCCGGTGGGATGCGATCTCCATTCAGTTTTACTACTCTTTAAGGATGCTGTTTTCAACTCAGTGGTTATAATAGTAGTGAATGACCGACCTCAGCACTACTGTACCAGTCACAGAGGTTACTACTGTACCAGTTAAAGAGGCTACTACTGTACCAGTTAAAGAGGCTACTACTGTACCAGTCAGAGGCTACTACTGTACCAGTCACAGAGGCTACTACTGTACCAGTCAGAGGCTACTACTGTACCAGTCACAGAGGCTACTACTGTACCAGTCACAGAGGCTACTACTGTACCAGTCACAGAGGCTACTACTGTACCAGTCACAGAGGCTACTACTGTACCAGTCACAGAGGCTACTACTGTACCAGTCACAGAGGCTACTACTGTACCAGTCACAGAGGCTACTACTGTACCAGTTAGAGAGGCTACTACTGTACCAGTCACAGAGGCTACTACTGTACCAGTCACAGAGACTACTACTGTACCAGTCACAAAGGTTACTACTGTACCAGTTAAAGAGGCTACTACTGTACCAGTCACAGAGGCTACTACTGTACCAGTTACAGAGGCTACTACTGTACCAGTCACAGAGGCTACTACTGTACCAGTCACAGAGGCTACTACTGTACCAGTCACAGAGGCTACTACTGTACCAGTCACAGAGGCTACTACTGTACCAGTCACAGAGGCTACTACTGTACCAGTTACAGAGGCTACTACTGTACCAGTCACAGAGGCTACTACTGTACCAGTCACAGAGGCTACTACTGTACCAGTTACAGAGGCTACTACTGTACCAGTCACAGAGGTTACTACTGTACCAGTTAAAGAGGCTACTACTGTACCAGTCACAGAGGCTACTACTGTACCAGTCACAGAGGCTACTACTGTACCAGTCACAGAGGCTACTACTGTACCAGTTAAAGAGGCTACTACTGTACCAGTCACAGAGGCTACTACTGTACCAGTCACAGAGACTACTACTGTACCAGTCACAGAGGTTACTACTGTACCAGTTAAAGAGGCTACTACTGTACCAGTCACAGAGGCTACTACTGTACCAGTCACAGAGGCTACTACTGTACCAGTCACAGAGGCTACTACTGTACCAGTTAAAGAGGCTACTACTGTACCAGTCACAGAGGCTACTACTGTACCAGTCACAGAGACTACTACTGTACCAGTCACAGAGGTTACTACTGTACCAGTTAAAGAGGCTACTACTGTACCAGTCACAGAGGCTACTACTGTACCAGTTACAGAGGCTACTACTGTACCAGTCACAGAGGCTACTACTGTACCAGTCACAGAGGCTACTACTGTACCAGTCACAGAGGCTACTACTGTACCAGTCACAGAGGCTACTACACCTGCATTGCTTGCTGTTTGGGGTTTTAGGCTGGGTTTCTGTACAGCACTTTGAGATATCAGCTGATGTACGAAGGGCTATATAAATACATTTGATTTGATTTGATTTGATTTACTACTGTACCAGTCACAGAGGCTACTAGTGAACCAGTCACAGAGGCTACTACTGTACCAGTTACAGAGGCTACACATCCACTGTAACACTACTGTACCAGAGAGTTACTACAGTGGCTAGAGAATCAAAGACAATAGACCCAGGAGTGACATAGCCTGGTCCCAGACCTGTTTGAGCTTTCGCCTACTCAATCAAGCCTATAGACATTTATCAAATGTTTGGCATGACAATTCCATAAGGAACAGAAACAGTCCGGCACCCAGGCTATATTAAAGAGATCAAAAACAGTCCTGCACCCAAGCTATATTAAAGAGACTAGAAACAGACTGGTACCCAGGCTACATTAAAGAGATCAGAAACAGACTGGTACCCATGCTATATTAAAGAGACTAGAAACAGACTGGTACCCAGGCTATATATATTACAGAGAACAGAAACAGACTGGTACCCAGGCTATATTAAAGAGACTAGAAACAGACTGGTACCGAGGCTATTAAAGAGACTAGAAACAGACTGGTACCGAGGCTAGGAGTGGCTACTTTAATAGATGTTAACACTACCAAGGTGCTTAGAATGACAAACACCAGAACTGAGGGCAATAGACACACAGGCAGCAAAGCTAGTGATTCATTATGACCCTAATGCATTTACATTGGATGACTGCCACATCAGAATAGTAAAAAGGTCCCCTTAGATCTGCCAGGTAAAGACAGTGTGAGAGTACCATTTTAGCCACAAAGAAGTCCCTAATGTGTGGGTTATTTTAGCAAGCCCTTTCTCCCATGAGTTTACCTCACATTTATTTTAGTTTTATTTTATTTTATTTAACCTTTAACCAGGCAAGTCAGTTAAAAACACATTCTTATTTACAATGACGGCCTACCAAAAGGCAAAAGCCCTCCTGCGGGGACGGGGGCTGGGATAAAAAATGTGAATAAATAAAAATGTAGGACAAAACACACATTACGACAAGAGAGACACCACAACACTACATAAAGAGAGACCTAAGACAACAACAAAGCAAGGCAGCAACACATGACAACACAGCATGGTAGCAACACTACATGACAACAACATGGTAGCAACACAACATGGCAGCAGCACAACATGGTAGCAGCACAAAACATGGTACAAACATTATTCGGGCACAGACAACAGCACAGAGGCAAGAAGGTCGAGACAACAATACATCATGCGAAGCAGTCACAATTGTCAGTAAGAGTGTTCATGATTGAGTCTTTGAATGGCCCACAACGATTGAATGGTTTACCGTATCAAAAGCTTTGGCCAAGTCAATAAAAATAGCAGCACAACGTGTCTTAGAATCAAGGGCAATGGTGACATCATTTAGGACCTTTAAGGTTGCAGTGACAAATTCATAACCTGAGCAGAAACCAGATTGCATAGGCGAGAGAATACTATAGACATCAAGAGAGCCAGTCAGTTGATTATTGACATGTTTTTCCAACACTTTTGATAAACAGGGCAAAATGGAAATAGGCCTATAACAGTTAGGATCAGCTTGATCTCCCCCTTTAAATAAAGGACGAACCTTGGTTGCCTTCCAAGCAATGGGAACCACCTCAGAAAGGAGAGACAGGTTAAAAAGGTTGGAGAAGTAATGGGAACCTCCCTAGAAAGGAGAGACAGGTTTAACAGGTTGGAGAAGTAATGGGAACCACCCTAGAAAGGAGAGACAGGTTAAAAAGGTTGGAGAAGTAATGGGAACCTCCCTAGAAAGGAGAGACAGGTTTAACAGGTTGGAGAAGTAATGGGAACCACCTCAGAAAGGAGAGACAGGTTAAAAAGGTTGGAGAAGTAATGGGAACCTCCCTAGAAAGGAGAGACAGGTTTAACAGGTTGGAGAAGTAATGGGAACCTCCCTAGAAAGGAGAGACAGGTGTAAAATGTTGGAGAAGTAATGGGAACCTCCCTAGAAAGGAGAGACAGGTTTAAAATGTTGGAGAAGTAATGGGAACCTCCCTAGAAAGGAGAGACAGGTTTAAAATGTTGGAGAAGTAATGGGAACCTCCCTAGAAAGGAGAGACAGGTTTAACAGGTTGGAGAAGTAATGGGAACCTCCCTAGAAAGGAGAGACAGGTTTAACAGGTTGGAGAAGTAATGGAAACCACCTCAGAAAGGAGAGACAGGTTTAACAGGTTGGAGAAGTAATGGGAACCTCCCCAGAAAGGAGAGACAGGTGTAAAATGTTGGAGAAGTAATGGGAACCTCCCTAGAAAGGAGAGACAGGTTTAAAATGTTGGAGAAGTAATGGGAACCTCCCTAGAAAGGAGAGACAGGTTTAAAATGTTGGAGAAGTAATGGGAACCTCCCTAGAAAGGAGAGACAGGTTTAACAGGTTGGAGAAGTAATGGGAACCTCCCTAGAAAGGAGAGACAGGTTTAACAGGTTGGAGAAGTAATGGAAACCACCTCAGAAAGGAGAGACAGGTTTAACAGGTTGGAGAAGTAATGGAAACCACCTCAGAAAGGAGAGACAGGTTTAACAGGTTGGACAAGTAATGGGAACCTCCCTAGAAAGGAGAGATAGGCTTGGCGATGATAGAGGCAGCAACCTTAAAGAAGAAATTGTCTAAACCATCTGACCAAGATGTTTTTTTGGGGACAAGTTTAAAGAGCTCCTTTAGCACCTCGGACTCAGTGACAGCCTGCAGGGAGAAACTTTGTAGCGAGGCTGGGGAAAAAGAGGGAAGAGCATTGTGGATAGTCACATTAGAAGGGGTGGGAGATGAGGAAATGTTGGATGGGCAAGGAGGCATGGATGAGTCAAATAGGAATCCTGACTTAATGAAGTGGTGATTAAAGAGCTGAGCCATATGCTTCTTGTCAGTAACAACCACATTATCAACATTAAGGAACATGGGCAGCTGTGAGGAGGAGGGTTTTATTCTACAGGTCTTTAACTGTTTTCCATAACATCTTGGGGTTAGACCCACAGAGAGAACTGCTCCTTAAAGTAACTAACTTCGGCCTTCTGGATAGCCTGAGTGCACTTATTAATCATTTGCCTGAACGAGAGCCAGACAGCCTGAGTATGTGTGTGCCGAGACTTTCGCAAAATGGAATTCTTGAGGTGATTCTAAACCAATTTACAGAGGCCAGGTCATGAAGGAAGGCTTGCTCATTAAAGTTTTTTAGCAAGCGTCTATGACAAATCAGGACAGGTCGTTTCACTGAGCAGCCATTACGAACACAGGCTATAAAACAGTGATCACTAAGGTCATTATAGAAAACACTGGACTGATACCTATCAGGATTATTTGGGTGTTGGAGTCATACCTTGTGGGATTGGTAATAATCAGAGAAAATTTAGAGAATCCCATCGCTTTAGGACTTGGTCAGGTGGTTTAAGCATGTCCCAGTTTAAGTCACCTAGCAGGACAAATTCAGACTTAGGGTAAGGAGCCAGGAACGAGCTTAGGGGAGGTAGGGCACAGGCCAGTGCTGATTGTGGACAATCACACCCAGAAACAGTCAACACAGAGCCATTTGAAAGTTTAATGCTTAAAACCAGCTGATCAAATTGTTTGGGGACAGACTTGGTGGAGACAACCAAGCACTGAAGGTGATCCTTGGTAATGATTGCCACCACCACCTTTGGAAGATCTGTCTTGCTGAAAAAGGATATAACCAGAAAGGTTAACATCAGTGTTCAAAACACTCTTTCTTAACCACGTCTCAGTAATGACCAATACATCTGGTTTGGAACTGTGAACCCAATAAGCTTCTAGTGTTGAAGTGCAGAAAACCCAGGCTTTTACGAGAGCAGAAATCAGTGAAGCAGATATCAGAGCACAAGTCAGAATTGGGGCTAGCAATAGTAGATGGGCCAGGGTGTACAAGCACATTTCCAGATATCATCAGCAGTAATAGAAGCAGGGCACGGCAGAGGACAGGTAAAGCTCTGCATTGTTGATTTTTTTATGATATTTGAATGTGCATCAGATGGCAACAAGATCATATTGTACAGCAATTTCATCAGGTAACATGAATACAAAGCAGGTGAGAGGTGGTTAGAATAGGATGGGAGGCCAAGAGTCTGTGTAACCAATAGAGAGTCAGAGTCCCAAGTGTGGGAACAAACATAGTCTGTCCCACGGTTGGGTAAACAAGTAAGTTCATAGTCAACAAAGCGTGCAGGAGTCATGAGGCAAAAAGCATAAAGCACAAGAAAAATATAGAACTTGGGGATAACCATTGTAAGTTCAAAGAGTCACTCGCCCCAACAGGATAACTTGAGAGAGTAGCTCTCTATCAGTCCAGTAGGCAATAATCGTCTGAGACAAAATAAATAAATAGTAGGCCTATACTAGCTTATTCAAGTGTTTCATAATAAGCTACACAAGTTAATCAGCCTACCTCTGTGTGTGTGTGTGTGTGTGTGTGTGTGTGTGTGTGTGTGTGTGTGTGTGTGTGTGTGTGTGTGTGTGTGTGTGTGTGTGTGTGTGTGTGTGTGTGTGTGTGTGTGTGTGTGTGTGTGTGTGTGCGTGTGTGTAAGTGTGTGCTGGAGGCGAGTGAAAGCTCGGGAGAAAGGGGGCAGTGTGGCGGGGGTACCTGTTTCTGATCCCAAGTGTGGTCACGCATGTGAACACACACACACCAGTCAGACCACCCCAATTATACCGTACACCACACACAAGCCACATGGGATTATTAATACATACCAGTGCAATCAGCAATAACTACCTGGGAGAACAAAACTAAAGTGGATAAATGATTACACTTCACAGTTAGAGCAATCTGTTCCAGTTAGAGGTTGGTGACATATGGTGTGTGTGTGTGTCCTGGGAGTGATCCGTCACTCGGTAAGGTGGCCCTAGAGAGGGAATGGATGGCGTTGGAAAATAAGAGGGTGATGACAGGGTAGAATGAGACAAAGAAAAGCTTAAGGGGTGGCCTTAAGGGGTGGCCTTTCACCTTAAAAGGACATTTAAAAAAAAATATGTACACTTCATATTCATCCTCTCCTGCACCATCCCAACATCAACATATGTGAAAATTGTACGTTTCTACGTTTTGTAGTAAAAAGACAGAGGAAGATAAGTGGTTCCAATTACATCTTCAACCAATTAGTAGGCAATTAGTGGCAATGCCTAATCACACTTGGTTAAAATCACACTTTGCACACCGATGATGTAATTGGAAACACCTTTCTTTCTCCATTTTTTTTTACTACAAAACATACAAACACCCCATTTTCACATATGGAGATGTGTTATATTAGACAGATGAGAACAGGTGTGTTATAGTAGACAGATGAGAACAGGTGTGTTATGTTAGACAGATGAGAACAGGTGTGTTATATTAGACAGATGAGAACAGGTGTGTTATGTTAGACAGATGAGAACAGGTGTGTTATGTTAGACAGATGAGAACATGTGTGTTATGTTAGACAGATGAGAACATGTGTGTTATGTTAGACAGATGAGAACAGGTGTGTTATTTTAGACAGATGAGAACAGGTGTGTTATAGTAGACAGATGAGAACAGGTGTGTTATGTTAGACAGATGAGAACAGGTGTGTTATATTAGACAGATGAGAACAGGTGTGTTATATTAGACAGATGAGAACAGGTGTGTTATAGTAGACAGATGAGAACAGGTGTGTTATATTAGACAGATGAGAACAGGTGTGTTATAGTAGACAGATGAGAACAGGTGTGTTATAGTAGACAGATGAGAACAGGTGTGTTATGTTAGACAGATGAGAACAGGTGTGTTATATTAGACAGATGAGAACAGGTGTGTTATATTAGACAGATGAGAGCAGGTGTGTTATATTAGACAGATGAGAACAGGTGTGTTATATTAGACAGATGAGAACAGGTGTGTTATGTTAGACAGATGAGAACAGGTGTGTTATGTTAGACAGATGAGAACAGGTGTGTTATATTAGACAGATGAGAACAGGTGTGTTATAGTAGACAGATGAGAACAGGTGTGTTATAGTAGACAGATGAGAACAGGTGTGTTATAGTAGACAGATGAGAACAGGTGTGTTATATTAGACAGATGAGAACAGGTGTGTTATAGTAGACAGATGAGAACAGGTGTGTTATGTTAGACAGATGAGAACAGGTGTGTTATAGTAGACAGATGAGAACAGGTGTGTTATATTAGACAGATGAGAACAGGTGTGTTATAGTAGACAGATGAGAACAGGTGTGTTATATTAGACAGATGAGAACAGGTGTGTTATAGTAGACAGATGAGAACAGGTGTGTTATAGTAGACAGATGAGAACAGGTGTGTTATAGTAGACAGATGAGAACAGGTGTGTTATATTAGACAGATGAGAACAGGTGTGTTATAGTAGACAGATGAGAACAGGTGTGTTATGTTAGACAGATGAGAACAGGGAGGTTGAGGTGTGTTATGTTAGACAGGGAGGTTGAGGTGTGTTATATTAGACAGGGAGGTTGAGGTGTGCTATGTTAGACAGGGAGGTTGAGGTGTGCTATGTTAGACAGGGAGATTGAGGTGTGTTATATTAGACAGGGAGGTTGAGGTGTGTTATATTAGACAGGGAGGTTGAGGTGTGTTATATTAGACAGGGAGGTTGAGGTGTGTTATATTAGACAGAGAGGTTGAGGTGTGCTATGTTAGACAGAGAGATTCAGGTGTTTTACCTGTGGCCTTCTCTGGGTTGTTGCACATGTAGCAGAGCCAGCTGCCCTCCTCTTCACTGAAGCCAAACAGGTCAAAGAAACGCACCTCCTCCAGAAGGATCTGCAGACTGTCCAGGTCCTACAGAGAGAGAGAGAGAGAGAGAGAGAGACTCAGAAAGCAAATGTCAACTGTTTGCTGATGATCTGGTGCTTCTGTCGCCAACCAAGGAGTGCAATTCTTCAAAAATATACTTTGTGTACAACGCAAAAGCCAAAATAATGCAGGCAGAACAGAATTAGGACGATACCCGCTAGTTATCAACATCCAGAAAAGAGATGTTAAATTCTACAACCACCTAAAAGGAAGTGATGCACACACATTCCCCCACAAAGCCATCACCTACAAAGAGACAAACCTAGAGAAGAGTCCCCTAAGCCAGCTGGTCCAGGGGCTCTGTTCACAAAAAACAAACAGGCCCCAGGACCGAAACACATTTAGACCCAACCAAATCATGAGAAAGCAAAAATATAACTATTTGACACACTGGAAGAGAATCATCAAAAACACATAGAAAATTAGAATGCTTCCTGGCCCTAAACAGAGAGTACACAGCAGCCGAATACCTGACCACTATGACTGACCCAAACTTAAAGGAAGACCTGGCTCTCGTGAAAAGACAGGCTATGTGCACACTGCCCACAAAATGAGGAGGAAACGGACCTGCACTTCTGCATCTCCTGCCCAATGTATGACCATATTAGGAGACACATATTTCCCTCAGATTACACAGATCCACCAAAAAATGTGAAAACAAATCAAACATTGATAAACTCCCATATATGTTAGGTGAAATACCAGTGGGCCATCACAGCAGCTAGATATGTGACCCATACCCATTAATAATTTTCTCGTTCATACTTCAACTCTTTGTACATTGTTACACTGTACAAAGTCAATAATATAACATTTGAAATGTCAATATTCTTTTAAAACCTTTGTGAGTATAATTTTTACTGATTGTTTATTTCCCTTTGTTAATTAAATGTCTATTCCATTTGTTTTGGAAATGTAAACATATGTTTCCCAAGCCAATAAAGCCCTTTGAATTGAGAAAGAGAGAAAGATAGAGAGAATTAGAGATAATTTATTTGACATGTCTGTCTTACGAACACTCAAAGAGATATAAGAGCAAGTACAAAAAACACAGGCAAACTAGACTGGGAACATCTGTGGGTTAGAGAGAAAGAGAGAGAAAAGGACAGAGAGAGAAAAAGAAAGAAAGACAGAGAAAAAGAAAGACAGAGAGAAAGAGAGAAAGATTAGAGGGAACGACAGAGAAAAAGAGACCGAGAGAAAGAGAGAGAGAGACAGAGAAAGATAATGAGAGAGAAAGAGAGAAAAAGACACACAGAGAGAGAGAGAGAAAGAGATTATTTCAGTTTAATCAAGATGAATGATGACTGATGAGCATAATGGATCGTATTTTTCACTGTCTTTCCATTGTAAGACCCAAAATGCCTCAGCACCCGGCTCATCCATAACTTATACGTCAAGCATTAAAGTAGCATTTAAAACGGAGGGTTCATTTACAGTATAAAGTGAAGTATAACCCTTGGCATGTGACAGGGGTCCCCGGGGTCTGCAATGGAGGTCTAGGGTGTACACACACACACACACACACAGACAGACAGACAGACAGACACAAACACACACACACACACACACACGTACACCACACACACTGTGTTCACCTATGCCTGGTAGGGTTGTACAGATAGGTGCTAATGCTTTGCGTTGTAGTAACCAAGTCCGGGCTCCAGACCACATAGTGAGTGTCTCAGCCGGATACATTTGTACTCGGTCATGATTCCAGAGAGCAGCAGAGTAAAAATATCACAATTATCAGCTTCCATTCAGTCAGCGCATAAAACCTCTTCACCAGGCCAAATATATATACTCCTTTATTGAAACATGAATACAGAATCTTAACAGCCTTTATATATATTATAGACATTTTAGTACAGTGGTGAACCTATAGGTCTTCAGTGGTGAACCTATAGGTCTTCAGTGTGTGAACCTATAGGTCTTCAGTGGTGAACCTGTAGGTCTTCAGTGGTGAACCTGTAGGTCTTCAGTGGTGAACCTGTAGGCCTTCAGTGGAGAACCTATAGGTCTTCAGTGGTGAACCTGTAGGTCTTCAGTGGTGAACCTGTAGGTCTTCAGTGTGTGAACCTATAGGCATTCAGTGTGTGAACCTATAGGTCTTCAGTGTGTGAACCTATAGGCCTTCAGTGTGTGAACCTATAGGTCTTCAGTGGTGAACCTATAGGTCTTCAGTGGTGAACCTGTAGGCCTTCAGTGGAGAACCTATAGGTCTTCAGTGGTGAACCTGTAGGCCTTCAGTGGTGAACCTATAGGTCTTCAGTGGTGAACCTGTAGGTCTTCAGTGGTGAACCTGTAGGCCTTCAGTGGAGAACCTATAGGTCTTCAGTGGTGAACCTGTAGGTCTTCAGTGGTGAACCTATAGGTCTTCAGTGGTGAACCTGTAGGTCTTCAGTGGTGAACCTGTAGGTCTTCAGTGGTGAACCTGTAGGTCTTCAGTGTGTGAACCTATAGGCATTCAGTGTGTGAACCTATAGGTCTTCAGTGTGTGAACCTATAGGCCTTCAGTGTGTGAACCTATAGGTCTTCAGTGGTGAACCTATAGGCCTTCAGTGGTGAACCTATAGGTCTTCAGTGTGTGAACCTATAGGCCTTCAGTGTGTGAACCTATAGGTCTTCAGTGGTGAACCTATAGGCCTTCAGTGTGTGAACCTATAGGTCTTCAGTGGTGAACCTGTAGGCCTTCAGTGGTGAACCTATAGGTCTTCAGTGGTGAACCTATAGGTCTTCAGTGGTGAACCTGTAGGCCTTCAGTGGTGAACCTATAGGTCTTCAGTGGTGAACCTATAGGTCTTCAGTGGTGAACCTGTAGGCCTTCAGTGGTGAACCTATAGGTCTTCAGTGGTGAACCTATAGGTCTTCAGTGGTGAACCTATAGGTCTTCAGTGGTGAACCTATAGGTCTTCAGTGGTGAACCTATAGGTCTTCAGTGGTGAACCTGTAGGCCTTCAGTGGAGAACCTATAGGTCTTCAGTGGTGAACCTGTAGGCCTTCAGTGGTGAACCTATAGGTCTTCAGTGGTGAACCTGTAGGTCTTCAGTGGTGAACCTGTAGGCCTTCAGTGGAGAACCTATAGGTCTTCAGTGGTGAACCTGTAGGTCTTCAGTGGTGAACCTATAGGTCTTCAGTGGTGAACCTGTAGGTCTTCAGTGGTGAACCTGTAGGTCTTCAGTGGTGAACCTGTAGGTCTTCAGTGTGTGAACCTATAGGCATTCAGTGTGTGAACCTATAGGTCTTCAGTGTGTGAACCTATAGGCCTTCAGTGTGTGAACCTATAGGTCTTCAGTGGTGAACCTATAGGCCTTCAGTGGTGAACCTATAGGTCTTCAGTGTGTGAACCTATAGGTCTTCAGTGTGTGAACCTATAGGCCTTCAGTGTGTGAACCTATAGGTCTTCAGTGTGTGAACCTATAGGCCTTCAGTGTGTGAACCTATAGGTCTTCAGTGGTGAACCTATAGGTCTTCAGTGTGTGAACCTATAGGCCTTCAGTGTGTGAACCTATAGGTCTTCAGTGTGTGAACCTATAGGCCTTCAGTGTGTGAACCTATAGGCCTTCAGTGTGTGAACCTATAGGCCTTCAGTGTGTGAACCTATAGGCCTTCAGTGTGTGAACCTATAGGTCTTCAGTGGTGAACCTATAGGTCTTCAGTGGTGAACCTATAGGTCTTCAGTGTGTGATCCTATAGGTCTTCAGTGGTGAACCTATAGGTCTTCAGTGGTGAACCTGTAGGCCTTCAGTGTGTGAACCTATAGGCCTTCAGTGTGTGAACCTATAGGTCTTCAGTGTGTGAACCTATAGGCCTTCAGTGTGTGAACCTATAGGACTTCAGTGTGTGAACCTATAGGTCTTCAGTGGTGAACCTATAGGTCTTCAGTGTGTGAACCTATAGGCCTTCAGTGTGTGAACCTATAGGCCTTCAGTGTGTGAACCTATAGGCCTTCAGTGTGTGAACCTATAGGCCTTCAGTGTGTGAACCTATAGGCCTTCAGTGTGTGAACCTATAGGTCTTCAGTGGTGAACCTATAGGTCTTCAGTGGTGAACCTATAGGTCTTCAGTGTGTGAACCTATAGGCCTTCAGTGTGTGAACCTATAGGTCTTCAGTGGTGAACCTATAGGCCTTCAGTGTGTGAACCTATAGGCCTTCAGTGGTGAACCTATAGGTCTTCAGTGTGTGAACCTATAGGCCTTCAGTGTGTGAACCTATAGGTCTTCAGTGTGTGAACCTATAGGCCTTCAGTGTGTGAACCTATAGGACTTCAGTGTGTGAACCTATAGGTCTTCAGTGGTGAACCTATAGGTCTTCAGTGTGTGAACCTATAGGCCTTCAGTGTGTGAACCTATAGGCCTTCAGTGTGTGAACCTATAGGTCTTCAGTGGTGAACCTATAGGTCTTCAGTGGTGAACCTATAGGTCTTCAGTGGTGAACCTATAGGTCTTCAGTGTGTGAACCTATAGGCCTTCAGTGTGTGAACCTATAGGTCTTCAGTGGTGAACCTATAGGCCTTCAGTGTGTGAACCTATAGGCCTTCAGTGGTGAACCTATAGGTCTTCAGTGTGTGAACCTATAGGCCTTCAGTGTGTGAACCTATAGGTCTTCAGTGTGTGAACCTATAGGCCTTCAGTGTGTGAACCTATAGGCCTTCAGTGTGTGAACCTATAGGCCTTCAGTGTGTGAACCTATAGGCCTTCAGTGTGTGAACCTATAGGCCTTCAGTGTGTGAACCTATAGGTCTTCAGTGTGTGAACCTATAGGTCTTCAGTGTGTGAACCTATAGGCCTTCAGTGTGTGAACCTATAGGCCTTCAGTGTGTGAACCTATAGGTCTTCAGTGGTGAACCTATAGGCCTTCAGTGTGTGAACCTATAGGCCTTCAGTGGTGAACCTATAGGTCTTCAGTGTGTGAACCTATAGGTCTTCAGTGGTGAACCTATAGGCCTTCAGTGTGTGAACCTATAGGCCTTCAGTGGTGAACCTATAGGTCTTCAGTGTGTGAACCTATAGGCCTTCAGTGTGTGAACCTATAGGCCTTCAGTGTGTGAACCTATAGGCCTTCAGTGTGTGAACCTATAGGTCTTCAGTGTGTGAACCTATAGGCCTTCAGTGTGTGAACCTATAGGCCTTCAGTGTGTGAACCTATAGGCCTTCAGTGTGTGAACCTATAGGCCTTCAGTGTGTGAACCTATAGGTCTTCAGTGTGTGAACCTATAGGTCTTCAGTGTGTGAACCTATAGGCCTTCAGTGTGTGAACCTATAGGCCTTCAGTGTGTGAACCTATAGGTCTTCAGTGGTGAATCTATAGGCCTTCAGTGTGTGAACCTATAGGCCTTCAGTGGTGAACCTATAGGTCTTCAGTGTGTGAACCTATAGGCCTTCAGTGTGTGAACCTATAGGCCTTCAGTGTGTGAACCTATAGGTCTTCAGTGGTGAACCTATAGGCCTTCAGTGTGTGAACCTATAGGCCTTCAGTGGTGAACCTATAGGTCTTCAGTGTGTGAACCTATAGGCCTTCAGTGTGTGAACCTATAGGTCTTCAGTGTGTGAACCTATAGGCCTTCAGTGTGTGAACCTATAGGTCTTCAGTGTGTGAACCTATAGGCCTTCAGTGTGTGAACCTATAGGTCTTCAGTGTGTGAACCTGTAGGCCTTCAGTGTGTGAACCTATAGGCCTTCAGTGTGTGAACCTATAGGTCTTCAGTGGTGAACCTATAGGCCTTCAGTGTGTGAACCTATAGGTCTTCAGTGTGTGAACCTATAGGCCTTCATTGTGTGAACCTATAGGTCTTCAGTGGTTTTGGTTCGAGACACAACAGGTTGACAAAAACACAGAGACAGAGAGAGACAGAGAAAAAGAGTGTGTGTGTCACGCCCTGGTCTAAGTATTTTGTGTTTTTCTTCATGTATTGGGTCAGGCCAGGGTGTGGCATGGGGTTTTTGTATTGTGGTATGTTTTGTCTTGGGGTTTTGGTGTGTATGTATTGGGATTGTAGCTAGTGGGTTAATCTAGCAAAGTCTATGGCTGTCTGGAGTGGTTCTCAATCAGAGGCAGGTGTTTATCGTTGTCTCTGATTGGGAACCATATTTAGGCAGCCATATTCTTTGAGTTTGTCGTGGGTGATTGTCCTTAGTGTCCTTGTTCCTGTCTATGCGTTAGTTTTCACTAGTATAGGCTGTTTCGGTTTTCATTATGTTCTTTGTTTTGTAGTGTTTTGTGTTTATTCGTGTTTCACGTTATTCATTAAACATGGATCGCAAATCTACATGCTGCATTTTGGTCCGACTATCCTTCACACCTAGAAAACCGTAAGTGTGCCTGCGTGTGCATGTGTTAAGCACATTGCTTATATTTACAACAGGTGTACAGCCTACCTGGCTGTCATGAAAATTAACGAGTAAGTGTGATTCACGATTAAGTTCCCCAGCAATTATATATATATTTATATATATATATATATATATATATATATTCGCTCAAACAGAAGGGGGAACTAACAAAGAGTCACTGACAACAACCAAATCTAAACAGGTAGAGTTTTAGGAGGGTTTCTGAAAGACACTCATGGTTGGCATCCACTGAAAGTTGCATAGCAACAACAACTGCGAACTAAAAGACACCCACCATGAGACCCACTAAATTTTCCCAAGAAGAGGCAAACAAAAGAAACACCCACACCAAACTTAAAGACAGGAAGCAAACCAAAAAGTTTAGCAAAAAGCCACAGTTAAATATCACCTGGGCCAGCCACAATTACATATCACCTGGGCCAGCCACAGTTAAATATCACCTGGGCCAGCCACAGTTAAATATCACCTGGGCCAGCCACAATTAAATATCACCTGGGCCAGCCACAATTAAATATCACCTGGGCCAGCCACAATTAAATATCACCTGGGCCAGCCACAATTAAATATCACCTGGGCCAGCCACAATTAAATATCACCTGGGCCAGCCACAATTAAACATCACCTGGGCCAGCCACATGCTAGCCACATGCTAACGAGCTAACATCTAACCTTAAAACATACATGGAAAAACCAAAGCCTGTAACAGTGTGTCAATGTGTGATGAATGACTGACTTAGATCCAGTCATCTATCTATAACTGTGCTTCCCCCACTCCCTGTCAGACTCAGCCCCGGGAGAGTCACCTCAGCTTACCCCACTCCCTGTCAGACTCAGCCCTGGGAGAGTCACCTCAGCTTACCCCACTCCCTGTCAGACTCAGCGCCTGGAGAGTCACCTCAGCTTACCCCACTCCCTGTCAGACTCACCTTTATTTAACCAGGTAGGCTAGATGAGAACAAGTTCTCATTTACAACTGCGACTTGGCCAAGATAAAGCCAAGCAGCTCGACAAAAAAAACAGAGTTACACATGGAATAAACTAATGTACAGTCAATAACTCAATAGAAAAATCTATATACAGTGTATGCAAATGGAATAAGGAGGTATGGCAATAAATAGGCCATAGTAGCAAAGTAATTACAAATTAGCAAATTAACACTGGAGTGATAGATGTGCAGATGATGATGAGCAAGTAGAAATACCGGTGTGCAAAAAAAGTAAATAAAAACAATAAGGGGATGAGGTAGGTAGTTGGGCTATTTACAGATGGGCTGTGTACAGCTGCAGCGATCGGTTAGCTGCTCAGATAGCTGATGCTTAAAGTTAGTGAGGGAGATATAAGTCTCCAACTTCAGTGATTTTTGCAATTCGTTCCAGTCATTGACAGCAGAGAACTGGAAGGAAAGGCAGCCAAAGGAGGTGTTGGGTTTGGGGGTGACCAGTGAGATAAACCTGCTGGTGCGCGTGCTACGGGTGGGTGTTGTTATGGTGACCAGTGAATTGAGATAAGGCGGAGCTTTACCTAGCATAGACTTATGGATGACCTGGAGCCAGTGGGTTTGACAACGAATATGTAGCGAGGGCCAGCTGACAAGAGAATACAGGTTGCAGTGGTGGAAGGTATATGGGGCTTTGGTGACTAAACGGATGGCACTGTGATAGACCGCATCCAGTTTTCTGAGTAGAGTGTTGGAGGGTACTTTGTAAATGACATCGCCAAAGTCGAGGATCGGTAGGATAGTCAGTTTTACGAGGGTATGTTTAGCAGCGTGAGTGAAGGAGGCTTTGTTGCGAAATAGGATAGAGCAGTTGGAGGCCACGGAAGGAGTGTTGTATGGCATTGAAGCTCGTTTGGAGGTTTGTTAACAGTGTCTAAAGAAGGGCCAGAAGTATACAGAAGGGTGTCGTCCGT
Source organism: Oncorhynchus kisutch (assembly GCF_002021735.2). Classification (NCBI taxonomy): domain Eukaryota; kingdom Metazoa; phylum Chordata; class Actinopteri; order Salmoniformes; family Salmonidae; genus Oncorhynchus; species Oncorhynchus kisutch. The sequence goes on along the minus strand of NC_034188.2, from coordinate 84,402,487 downwards.
GTAGAGGTGGATCAAGGAATCAACCGCAGCAAGCGCCACATCATTGATATAAACAGAGAAAAGAGTCAGCCCGAAAATTGAACCCTATTGTACCCCCATAGAGAGTTATCTAGAGGAAAAAGAAAGCACACCTATTTAGACGAGGTGCTGGCTAGCGGAAAACTTGAAAATAAAAGAGCGCCGCACACTCTAAGAGCTCAGATGCAAAAATGTAATGTCCAACGTTTCGACATGCGCGCTGTCTTCATCTAGGTATAATCACAAACACTGCAGGGTGACTCGTTTACACACACAGGTGTCTGTAATCATGGCCAAGTAATGGCCTAATATCATTGTTTAATTCTCAAATATTAAAATAACATACAAAGAATAAATAGATAGGGTATGATCATAGATTCAATTTAGACTACATAAGCCTACAAACAATTACAAAGGCAAAGTCACAATAATCACAAGAATGGCTTCAGGTCAAAGTCTACGTTGAGACCAAAGGGACCCCCATAGAGACTGCCAGAGGTCTGGACAACAGGCCCTCCGATTTGACACACTGAACTTCATATTTTATCGATGGCGGTTATGATAACGTTTAGTAGCATGAGCGTGGCTGAGGTGCACCCGTGACCAGCTCGGAAACCGGATTGCACAGCGGAGAAGGTACGGTGGGATTTGAAATGGTCAGTGATCTGTTTGTTAACTTGGCTTTCGAAGACTTTAGAAAGGCAGGACAGGATGGATATAGGTCTGTAACAGTTTTGGTCTAGAGTGTCTCCCCTTTGAAGAGGGGGATTAGGAATCTCGGACGATACAGAAGAGAGGTTGAACAGACTAGTAATAGGGGTTGCAACAATGGCGGCGGATAATTTTAGAAACAGAGGGTCCAGATTGTCTAGCCCAGTTGATTTGTAAGGGTCCAGGTTTTGCAGCTCTTTCAGAACATCTGCTATCTGGATTTGAGTGAAGGAGAAGCTGTGGAGGCTTGTTTGCCGGGGTTGGGGTAGCCAGGAGCAAAGCATGGCCAGCCATAGCGAAATGCTTCTTGAAATTGTCGATTATCGTGGATTTATCGGTGGTGAGAGTGTTTCCTAGCCTCAGTGCAGTGGGCAGCTGGAAGGAGGTGCTCTTATTCACAGTGTCCCAGAACTTTTTTGGAGTTAGAGCTACAGGATGCACATTTCTGTTTGAAAAAGCTAGCCTTTGCTTTCCTAACTGACTGTGTGTATTGGTTCCTGACTTCCCTGAAAAGTTGCAGATTTCTGGGCGTGGTAGAATAGATTCAGGGCATAATGTACAGACAGGGGTATGGTAGGGTGCGGGTACAGTGGAGGTAAACCTAGGCATTGAGTGACGATAAGAGAGGTTGCATCTCTGGAGGCACTAGTTATGCTAGGTAAGGTCACTGCATGTGGGAGGTGGGACAAAAGAGCTATCTGAGGCATGTTGAGTGGGACTAGGGGCTCCGCAGTAAAATAAAACAATGATAACTACCCTAAACAACAGTATACAAGGCATATTGACATTAGAGAGAGACATAAAGCGAGGAATAAAGCAATCACAGGTGTTGATTGAGAGAGCTAGCTAAGACAACAACAGCTAATCAGCTAAGACAATAACAACAGGTAAAATTGCGATGAATGGGCAGAGAGGGTCAGTTAATTACACACAGGACCAGAGTTCGAGGCTGGGCCCGACAGAAAAACAAAATAAACAAAAATGGAGTACCGTGATTAATGAACATTGCAGCAGGCATCAGCTATGTAGCCAGATGATCATAGGGTCCAGTGAACAGCAATAGATGAAACAGGGAGCCGTTAGGTAGTCTTTACTATGCTAGCCAGCGGGGAACACGTTCCTAAAGTTAGCGAGCCAGGCCTAGTAGAAGCGTCTTCCCCGACGTCCGACAAAGGCCGGTTGAGAGCACATCGGATGGAATTACGTCGGCAGACCAGTCGTGATGGATCCAATTGGCTAAAGAGGAATTGTAGCTGGAGTAGTTTTGTTTGCTAGCCGGGAGATACGCCTGGCTCGAGGCTAACTGGTGCTAGCTTCGGGACAAGGGCGTTAGCCACTATAGCCACTCGGTAGCAGCTATCTAGCGGCGATGAACTGATGCAAAGGTCAAGAGCTTACAGCAGGAATCCTGTGATGTAGTGGCTTCTAGTCGTGTTAGTGAAGAGTCCGGGAGGCATCAGCTGTGTAGCCGAGTGAACACAGGGTCCACTGAGCAGGCCAGGAGATTGGACTGGCTCAAGGCTAGCTTCCGGGCTGGGCCAATCGGTAGCAGCTAGCTAGCTGCGATGATGTGGAGTAATGGTCCAGAGCTTACGTCAGGAATCTGGTGATGTAGTGGAAAAAAGCAGTCCAGTATGCTCAGGGTTGATATCGCTCTGTGCACTGGCGGGTATTATCCAGGCTAAAAGCATCTGGGTTCTGAGCTAAAGGTAAAGGCCGCTAGCAATGGCTAACAATGACTAAATAGCTAGTAGCTAATTAGCTGGTTAGCTTCTGATGGAGGTTCTAGCTATAAGGTCTAAAAATAGCAGGTCCGTATCACATTGGGTGAGGTGGGTTGCCGGAAGGTATATTTAATTTAAAAATGGAAAAAGAGATTGAAAAATATTGAAATACATACAAAAAAGGGACAATGACAAACACAATGACAAACACGTCTGCACTGCTACACAATCTTGGATATTCACCTCAGCTTCCCCCCTCCCTGTCAGACTGAGCTCCAGGGGAGTTACTTCAGCTTCCCTCCCTGTCAGACTGAGCTCCATGGGAGTCACCTCAGCTTCCCTCCCTCCCTGTCAGACTGAGCTCCAGGGGAGTTACCTCAGCTTCCCTCCCTGTCAGACTGAGCTCCAGGGGAGTCACTTCAGCTGAGCCCACACAGGGTCAAAGGTCACTATACCATGACTCAGGGATATGACGCAGCAGGCAAAAGTTCCATCCATCCCAGCTCCTGCCCAATCAGCGCTGTTCTGCTGACTCATCCCACAGAGACAGACTAATGAGTTATGACACATCAGACAACATGTCTACACCTCTACACACACACACACTTTCTACGCTTTAAAATTGGGCAATACAAATACAGAGAAGGAAACCTTGGGTTGGGAAATAAGGGAAAATTATCCAAAATAACCTATTGTGACCGGCCAGAAAGAAATATGTCAACACAATCACCACCACCAATCCCAAAACCCCAAGCACAACGGTGCCAGGACTGCCACAGGGCAACGTCCTGAATTTCCTGGAAGTGATCTATGCGTGTAATTAACACCACAAATGTCAAATTTGACGGATGAGGATAACGACGTATGACACACACACACACACATCTTTGCACAATCACAAGTGGGAAGGTGGTTTTGACAGAGTTTCAGAAACAATAGCTAGATTATGTGGCCGAGTCTGAATAGCACCTACTGTATCTATTTAAACATCTAGAAAACCCTGTGTGTGTCTCTCTGTATGCTCTGTCACTGCCAGAATGATATTCTTCTAATGTTTTCAAGATGCAGAAGAGATTTCACCAAGACCTCCTGCAACTGTCCCCATTTTGGTAAACTTCAGGAGAGGGAGAGGGAGAGGGAGAGGGAGAGAGAGAGAGAGAGAGAGAGAGAGAGAGAGAGAGAGAGAGAGAGAGAGTAAAATAGTAGGTAAAATAGTAGGTGCAGGGGGGTAGAAAAGTACTCTATTTTAAAGAGGTATTATAAACACACCACAGAAATAACCTACTAATAGCCTACTCTTCCAGGTGGAAATGATTGTGGCCTCTCTTTCAGTCTCTTATTTTTCTCCATCCCTCTTTCCTCTCTGTTATGGTTTAGAGTGATGCCCTCTCCTGGAGCCGGTTGAATTACGATCCTGTGCGTCTGTTCCATGGAAAACACTATTGAGAAACAAAGAATTCATTCTGCTGATGCTTCGCTCTGGTGAGAACTACCCCCAGCAGTTCATTTGAACACACACACAGACACACACACAGAGCCAAGGAGGTTTTGCTCCTTGTGATGGTCGTAAGAGTAATTTATAGGAGAGCAGCTATGCTGGGCTCAGCCAGGCTGTGTCATAAACTGGTAACATTCCATTAAAAACACACACACGCACACACACACAGGAAACGAGCCAGGCTGTGCAGTAATAAACTGGTCGGTCTCTATTTTAAACACATTACAGGTGAGAGGGGCTGGGGTGATGACATTTGAAACTGGCTCTGACGGAGAAAACAGGTCTCATATGTCAACCCTTACCCTCTTGTAATCTCTTACCCTATACCTCCTCCCTCCCTCAGTCTCTCTACCTCCTCTCCCCTCAGTCTCTCTCCACCTCCTCCCTCCCTCAGTCTCTCTACCTCCTCCCTCCCTCAGTCTCTCTACCTCCTCCCTCCCTCAGTCTCTCTACCCCAATCTCATTCTTACTTTACCACTGCCTCGCCCCTGTCTCCTGCCCCCTCTGTCTCCTGTCCCCTCTGTCTCCTGTCCCCTCTGTCTCTTCTCCCCTCTGCTTCCTGTCCCCTCTGCCTCCTGTCTCCTCTCCCCCTCTGCCTCCTGCCCCCTCCGTCTCCAGCCCCCTCTCCCCCTCCGTCTCCATCCCCCTCTCCCCCTCTGTCACCTGTGCCTCCTGTCCCCTCTGCCTCCTGTCCCCTCTGCCTCCTGTCCCCTCTGCCTCCTGTCCCCTCTGTCTCCTCTCCCCTCTGTCTCCTCTCCTCTCCGTCTCCAGCCCTCTCTCCCCCTCTGCCTCCTGTCCCCTCTGCCTCCTGTCCCCTCTGCCTCCTGTCCCCTCTGCCTCCTGTCCCCTCTGCCTCCTGTCCCCTCTGCCTCCTGTCCCCTCTGCCTCCTGTCCCCTCTGCCTCCTCTCCCCTCTGCCTCCTCTCCCCTCTGCCTCCTCTCCCCTCTGCCTCCTCTCCCCTCTGTCTCCTCTCCCCTCTGTCTCCTCTCCCCTCTGTCTCTAGCCCCCTCTGTCTCCTGTCCCCTCTCCCTTCATACTCTTGCCCGCTGTCCCCCTCTTCCTCCCTGTCTCCTCTCCCCTTTGTCTCCAGCCCCCCTGTCTTCTGTACCCCCTCCCCCTCTGTCTCCTGTCCCCTCTCCCCTCTGTGTCCTGTCCCCTCTCCCATCTCCCCTCTGTCTCCTCTCCTCTCCCCTCTGTCTCCTCTCCCCTCAGTCTCCAGACCCCACCATCTCCTGTACCCTCTCCCCCTCTGTCTCCCATCCCCTCTCCCCCTCTGTCTCCTGTCTCCTCTCCCATCTGTATCATGTCCCCTCTCCCCCTGTCTCCCATCCCCTCTCCCCTTCTGTCTCCTCTCCCATCTGTATCATGTCCCCTCTCCCCCTGTCTCCTCTCCCCCTCCTACTCCTGTACTCTCTCCCCCTCTGTCTCATGTCCCCTCTCCCATCTGTCTCCTGCCCTCTCTCCCTTCGGTCTCCTGCCCCTGTCTACTCCTCTCCCCCCCTGTCTCTTGTACTCTCTCCCCCTCTGTCTCCTGTCCCCTCTCTTGCCCCCCGTCTTCTGTACCCTCTCCCCCTCTGTCTCCTGTCCCTGCTCTCCTAGATGTAAGCCTTGTCTTCCCTTCCCCTGTGTACTGTGTTCTCATAAAGAGCTTGCCTCTCTTAGACTTTTTCCTATCAGCAGGAATTTGATTAGCAGAGTAATAAAGCCTCAGTCAGACCCATGTGTTTCTTACTGCAGGGGACCAGAGCACAAGGGGACCAGCGGATCAGGGGACCTGAGGATCAGAGGGCCAGGGGACCAGTGGATCAGAGGGCCAGGGGACCAGTGGATCAGAGGGCCAGGGGACCAGCGGATCAGGGGACCAGGGGATCAGAGGGCCAGGGGATCAACGGACCAGAGGACCAGGGGACCCGCGGATCAGGGGACCAGAGGGCCAGGGGATCAGAGGACCAGAGGGCCAGGGGATCAGAGGACCAGGGGACCTGCGGATCAGGGGACCAGAGGGCCAGGGGATCAGAGGACCAGAGGGCCAGGGGATCAACGGACCAGAGGACCAGGGGACCCGCGGATCAGGGGACATGAGAGCCAGGGGATCAGAGGACCAGAGGGCCAGGGGATCAACGGACCAGAGGACCAGGGGACCCGCGGATCAGGGGACCAGAGGGCCAGGGGATCAGAGGACCAGAGGGCCAGGGGATCAGAGGGCCAGGGGATCAGAGGGCCAGGGGATCAGAGGGCCAGGGGATCAACGGACCAGCGGATCAGGGGACCAGAGGGCCAGGGGATCAGAGGACCAGAGGGCCAGGGGATCAGAGGGCCAGAGGACCAGGGGACCAGAGGACCAGGGGATCAATGGACCAGCGGATCAGGGGACCAGAGGGCCAGGGGATCAGAGGACCAGCGGATCAGGGGGCCAGGGGATCAGCGGGCCAGGGAATCAGAGGACCAGAGGACCAGAGGACCAGCGGATCAGAGGGCCAGGGGACCAGCGGATCAGCGGACCAGAGGGCCAGGGGACCAGCGGATCAGGG